>NC_081415.1:473160174-473435713 GCF_030272615.1 Cryptomeria japonica | reverse complement strand
CTCTTTGATGGTTTCATATGTATGCATATACCGGTTGACTACATATACCAATTAGACACCTTCTAAACCATCTTAACAATATCAGTTGCAATACAAGTAACTTTGGAAGTAATACCGGTTTGTCTAAACTAGTGTGAACATATATGTATGTATACGTGTTCCATCAATGAAAACACATGAAGTCATCCATTACAATCATCATCAAGCCAATAGTCTCCACAACCTTCCAAGTGTTGTAAGCCAGAGAAACCAGATAACCTCTCATCTTCACTTTCTAGAAACTATAATAAGATCCTTCTAAGATAGGAATAGATAATTTGTATGCCATCAGATTAGGATCTACCTCAAGCAATTAAACTCTATATCAAGGAACCAAGGCTCTGATACCAATTATTGAATATCTAGGCAACTAAGAGGGGGGCTGAATCAGTTGGCAATAAAAATTTCTTCTAAGATTAATTCACAGATCTGGAAGAATTAGCAGGATTGATGACATATTCACAAAATAGATCAGACACAAGAAACAACAAAATTTACGTGGAAAACCCAAGAAGGGAAAAACCACGGAGAAAGTTAATTCTCTGTAAATAAACACCAGTAAAGGTGACACTGATAAAGGTGACACCGATTAAGGTGATTTTTAAATAGGATGGCTCATTGCCAAGGTGCTCACTACAGGTGGGTTCATTGCCCAAAAAAGCTCACTGTCGGAGGGCGCACTTCCTAGAAAGGCTCATTACCAAAGATGAAAGAAAGATAAAGAGAATCCATCACTGAAAAACATTGTCTACACTACCAGAACTGCTTTCAGTAACAATCCACAACACTATACTCACACAACAACTTGATTCTTTCAATCTTGCATGTCTTTAGTGACACAAAAGGGTGTGTCTCAACTCATCAAATTATAAACCTACATATACTCTCTGAAAAAACATAATCCTCAATGTCGGCTAAAACAAAGATCTAAAATAGGTCTCCACTAATCATTTTGATTGTGGGAAGAAATGAGAAGTAGACCTTATTACACCATTCCTTATCGAACATGTCAACATGTTACATACATCACCAAAGTCAAACACAAAACATTATCTACATGCTATATAAGTGTCATTACACAACTTCTATGTTTGATCCAAAAGACCTCGAGCTCTAGACCAATTCGAACCCAAAAATAGCACTAAACAACATTTTTCAAAAAGCTAAAACATTTGGTAAATCCGAGAAACCTTCAAAACCTCAATACGACTTGTTAAAACACTTTTGTACAACATACCACATCTGGACCTAATCCGGACCACAATATTTGACATCAACGATAACACATAACATAATGCTAATATTTCTCATGTTAAATATTATGTTATTCATTATTATAGTTTAATGAGTTAATGTATCTCTTTAGAAAAAACATGTTTGCCTCCTTGAGGTTAGTTAGTTGGTTGAGTTTTCCTTTGGGGTTCTCTAGTGGGGCGTTCCACATCCCAACCATGGCATTCATTACTAGTATCGATTATCAAAATTTTGTAGGTCAAGTAGAACATGGACCATTAGTCAAAGTTATAATACAAAGTTGCACAAATTATCAAGACAAGTTCAAGCACAAGTTTGTGGCGATGAATTAGTACTAGGCTAGTGCATTTTTCCTTGGAATAGTCATACATCTAGTTTAGAATTTTTAGCAGCACATCAATAGAAAGAAATCATTTTCTAACACCACAAATTGTAAAACCTTATCGATTTCACATTAATCAATAATATTTAGCTAAATATATATTTATTTTTTAAATTTTTTTGTATGTTAATTGTTCAACATTTCCTATTCTTAACTCTCTAAACCCTAAATAATTAGTCTAAATTATTTATATTTATTTGCTTATATTTTATTTGATTGACTTAGAATAAGCCAAAGGAAATCATATTCCCATTATTTAAGAGCTAAAGCTTAGATAATACTTTTTGAGGTATTCCAACTCGAATCTTCAACATGAAAAGCTATTATTTTACCATCAGAGCATAATCAATTCAATAGTTTTATTTAATTACCATGCAATCTTTCATTTGTTCATTTTTTAATTTTCAATTTTTCTCTAATCTTTTAATATATAAGAATTCATTTCTAAATAGTTATATTTTAGTCACTTTCTTATTTTATATTTCATTGTTGATTTAAACAAAAAAAGAGTTTAAATAGATGGCACTTGCACACTTACACGCATTATAGGGATTTTCTCTTAATTTTCTTCAAACATTTAAAAATATTATTAAAATTTAATAATATTTTCATTCAAAAAATTTCTCACCATATTTGTAGCACATTTTTGAAATACAAGTCACACTAAATTTGATATCACATTTAGATTTTGATGTGGGCGTGATACATTGAGCCATCATGATTTTCTATATATCAAAAATTACTTAAAAAGGAAAAAGTGTATATATTAATAAAAATTCCATTTAATAATTGATACGTTACAATATGATTATTCAATACTTTGGATAAAAAGAAACTAAACATAATGAAATCAATAAGCATTGTGAGCCTATGATTGTGAAACAATAATAATTTAAAACAAGTACAAGCATCCCATCTGGTTGATGAAGAAGAAAAATATTTCACATTTTTTTTAAGCTAAAAACTATTTGAGTTTACATATTATTTACACCTAAACTTTATATAGAGCTATATTGTTAGTGGTGCATCAAGTTTTTCAAAAACATTATTGCTTTTATATATCTAAACAAAATGGGTAATTTTTAAAAGTTTCAAATATTTTCTTTTTTCATATATTTGTAAAAGAACACTCTATTGGAAGTCAGTCCTTCCAAAAAATATGTACAATAGATTAATTATTTGCAAACAATAAATCATATAGAGTCCTTATTTATCACAAACAATAAGCCTATACAAGACAATATTCTGAATGAAGCCACCAGTTATCATGTCCTCCATAAGAAAGATACACCAAGAAACCATCCTATGCAAAAATGGAATCCTGTACAAAGAGTTATACATTAGTAATAATCAAAAGATTCTATTATTCAATTTTAAAGTACTACAAATGATTTATGATTAATAGATAGAATAGCCAATGAGAATTTGTCTAACAAACTAAGTACTAATTTCCTTTTAAATTTTAGCATTTTAATATTTGAATTAGGATAAATACTTCGAATAACAAAAAAAACTCACATTTCAATGAAATATAGATGTACCTCTTTATAGTGTCATGTTCTTCATCCATGGAAACAAAAACTTTAGGATTGTGTCAACTTTATTGAAATATTTCCTTCTCCAGCTCATTTTTATCAAGATCAATGACACTACCCCTGCAAAAGTTACTCCATATGACAATCCAAGTGCTATCCCATACCAAGGATATTTAATGTTTTTATTTTCTTTATTCATTGGAACTAGAGGAGGAACAAATTGTGGCCAAGAACATTTTTTTGGTAGAGGACAGCCCTATAAATTAGGATTCTCTGAAAAGAAGGATTCATTAAATGTGATTATATGTCTTCCTTGTGGTATACTTCCCGAAAGGTGGTTGTTGGATAAATTCAAGAAACCTAAAGAATCTAGAAAATCAAGCTCTAGAGGGATTTGTCTTGAAAATTTATTTCTTGAAAGATCTAATGATTGTAGCTGATTGATTCCTCCCAAACTACTTGGAATGGTCCCATTCAAATTGTTCATTGAAAGGTTCAGAAACCTCAGCCCCTTCAAATTCCCAAAATCTAAAGCAATTCCTCCCTCCAATTCATTATTTGAGAGATCTATGGACGTGAGAGTAGAGATAATATATGTGTAGTGCTCATCTCTACCCTTTGAAGTCATATTCAATGGATCTCTATATGAAACCTCATTAAAACTTAGTACAAAACCATCTTGACTTTCATTTGCCATTGCTTGCAGTGATCTGATTGCATGTGGAATTGAACCTGAGATACGATTTGAAGAAATAAGAAAGCTCTGGAGTTTCCTTAATTGACCTATCTCTGAAGGAGTAGGTCCTATAAACTTGTTGTCCTTCATCACCAATACACTTAGGTTTGAAAAATATCTAATCAAAGCTGGTATTTCACCTCCAAATAAATTGGTCCCAATATCAAGAACCTGTAGCTTTGAACAATTTGACAGTGAGGATGGAAAAGATCCATTGAGAGCATTATTGTGAACAACTAATGAACTTAATTCACTTAGCATACTGAATTCATGTGGTAAGGTTCCCTTCAAATTGTTATTTCCCAAATTTAAGACAATGATAGAAGAGCAATTGGACAAGCTTGCAGGGATCACTCTACTTATTTTATTGTTTGCAAGATTCAAAAACTGGAGTTCAGATAATTTTCCCATGCTTGGAGGAATATTGCCATTGAACAAATTGTCATTAAGCAATAATCTTGAAATACTAAAAGGCCACATTGATGGGATGTGTCTGCTCAATCTATTTCTTGAAACATCTAATGTTTGTAGGTCTATCAGTGTTGAAATATTTGAAGATAGGCTTCCTTCTAGATGATTTCCAGAAAGATTTAAATAATGCAACAGAGTACTGGTTTCCCATAGCCAAGAGGGAATTACACCCACAAGACTGGCATTAGTCAATTTCAAGCTTTCAAGTGAGAATTGTGTTGAAATCCAAGATGGAAACTCACCGTTAGTCATACATGACAGTAATTATAGCCTAGATAATTGGAAGACTAGAATCCAAGTTGTGCTAATATTAAGCACACAATCTGATAAATACAAATCATTTAGGCTTGTAAGCGTGTGAAAAGAAGTCTCTGAAATCGACAAATGATGGTTTGCTGACAGGGATAATGAAACTAAAGGTGGTGGAAGTGAGGAAGAAGAGATGGTTTTGTTGAATCGATTGCCATGAGCATGTTGGGAGTATTTAAAACTAAGTCAAGTTTATAGGCCCATTTCAAAATTTTGCCCGACATTTCCAAATGATTAAAATAAGTCAGTTTGAATGGCCTAGTTAGCAAGGGGGTAAAATGGAGCCGGTTGATTTTTAGAGGGTAAGGCTCGGGATTCATGTCCCACACCTTTCATTTGGCCTATTTAGTGTGTTGCAACTTTCAGAATTCAGTTTGGAGAAGTTTATAAAGTACCCGTTTTGAGGGGTGAGCTGAAAGTGCATTCTAGGCACAGGTGCAAATTTTATTAAGTAGCCTACTTTGGGTGTTTATATCTTTTGCCATGTTTATTATCATGAATAATTTCAAAATGAATTGAATTTTATGCATAAATGTGAGTCAACATGCAAAATTTCAAGTCCGTATGAATCCGTTTGCTCAATTTTCAAAGCTCACTCCGTTTGTAGTTTGTGATGTTTGCACAAGTGTAAAAATGTCTCGGTGAGCGTCATGTCAGAATGTTTGTTCTGGGCTAATGTTGGTATAAATGGTGAGCTACATTTCAAATTTCGAGGCTCTACCAATCCGTTTGATCGGTTTTCAAAAGAGCTCATTTTGCCATCAAATTCAGTTATCCGCACTTCCAGTGTTATATCAGTTAATGTAGCCGTTTTGGTGAGCGCGCCGTTTGCATCCTGTCAGTCGGGTGATCGAACTGAGAATTCAAAGATTTAATATGTACTTAAAGGTACTTATGTTCCTAATTTGAGAGCCTACGGAGGTCGTTTGATATTTTTGAGAAAGGCATCATGTGTTCCCAGAGCATTGACTTCATCAGGTCCGCAGTGTCGACAAAGCTAGTTGGCCATTTTCGGAAATTAATATCTCTTTGCTCAGGACTCATCTTGAGAAATTGTTTGGTAGAAGTCATCCTTGTATATCAAAGTACACGCCTGTCAGATGGCGAGCTCCAAAAAGGTGTTTTGACCACATTGAAAATTACGTCTTCGCGATTAAATGCGAAAATTGTGGCGTAATTGCCTGAAGGTTGTAAAATGCGGATTAATGATCCAAAAATGATGCCGATCATTTCCAAAGGTATGTTTGAGGTTTGTGAAGCATTTCAAAGGCCAGTTGCTTGAAATCAAATTTTTTTTTAGTTGGACCCACTTTGGGGCCGACCTGGCTCATGGCTATGCATTAATTTTATGGCTAAATAGTTCTAATGAAAAAGCATGTATCTCCCAAAACCAAGTTGGGTATAGATGTAGTGCATCTTTTTGCTTCCTTTTGGAGAGAATATAACAGGTTTTATCATATCAATGTAACAAATCTTATACTTTATGCAATCAGCAGTAGCATGGGCGAATGTGATTATAAACTGTAGAAGTGTAAAACCCCCTCTTTCAGCATGGATGAGAAAAACATAAGTGAAAACATCATTGTAAATGATAGATTGAGGTAAAGAAGAGTTTTCATTATTTTGAAAAGAGTACAAAAGGATTGTCAATCATGACAACCTCTACCATTAAGCATTGTGCAAGATCAAATGATCAAGACAATGAGAAATCAATTCTTGAAGAGTATTGATCAAGAATGCAGGGATAAGTGTGTCAATACTTCAAGAGAAGCCAAGAGAGGAGCAACATCTTTGGCATCACAAACATTGATCTATTTTTAGAAACCAAATGATATTGCCAGCAACTCCTTGCCTGTGGCACGTGATGGCTGGAAAAGGGCAGCTAAAAACTTAATAATGCAAAGCAACTACAAGCACTCCCCCTCCTTTGCATAGAACATGGAAATGATGGAAATTGGCAGGCCTGAAGCAGTAAAGTTCTCCCTCTTGCGTGGCTTTATCAGATTTTTTCAGACTTCAGTGATCCCCACGTGACTGGTGAAAGGGGGAGTTTTGAAATCAAATGCAAATTGCAAGTGCAGCGTGGGTTTATGTCTCCAGCGAGTGCAAAAGCATTGAAGTTGCAGCAAAAACAATTTAATAGAGCTTCCCTCCTCCCTCACGTGGCATTCTAAAAGCATGGGAACTTTTAAGCAACTGCAATCAACAACTAAAGCTTCTCCCACGCAGCAAGTAAGAGACAAGTCCTTCAGCAAAATGCATATTGGCAGGTTGAGTGCCCATCTCCAATGGCACGTGATAGCTTTGAATGGGCATGGAGTGGTTTAAAACAAATGCCAATAGCAAATACAAATTTCTTAGCAAATACAATAATGCAAAAATGTAATAGCATTCCCCCTTGCGTTAGTCTTTAGCATTCTTCCAAGCAAAATCTGGAAATCGCCATGAAAACCCAAGAGAAAAGCTTTAAAAACGTAGTCCCAGGCAAATAGCAATATCCCACATTGGCTGGGAAGTGGACTTTTTTGATGTTTATAAACAAAAACGAACTATAGTATTATGTCTAAGCCATAAAGGCTTTTGACAGATGGTGCCTATGGGTGCCCAAAGCGGGCCCACGTGCGAGCACGCTTCCTGAGGCGACGGAGGAGGTGATAGAATGGAGACTAGGTGGACCCCATGCAGGCATGCTTCCCGAGGCAGACAGGCAAAATTTTGTAGAGGAAGGCCGGCTTAACAAGTGAGCAAGTTCGAGATGGATCGACGGTGCGTGTTATTTCACGAAGGGAAGGTGCATGCGAGTTACACCCTCCGAAATATTGAAAGTGAACGAGAGTCATCCACGTGGCACATAGTTGGCGCATAGGTGGCAGTCCAGCGATGATGATGTGGCGGCCAAGTAGCAGTGACGAAGCAGATGATGTGGCGGTGATGAGGTGTCATCCTAGGTGGCATCCGGTCAACCCCATCAACCAATCAGAGGCTTCCACGTGGCAAGGCGTCAGTGCACAAATGGAGGCAAAAATCAAATTTAAAATGAATAAATGATATAGTTCTGACTATATTAAAATTCGAAATATTTAAATGACTGAGCACAAATGGGAATTAATTCGCCCAGGACTCAATTTTTGGCCAAGGTATAAAGTGTTATATATTTTCGGAAAGCTCTCAGAGTGAGGAATCCGATTATGAGGTTAATTTTGACAAATGCGGGATATTTTGGAGGTAGTTTCCATGGGAACAAAAATCAGTTAGAGGGGAGACACTTGGCAATTTTCAGTTGTAGATTTGATTCTTTTCCCTCTCCTTTTTATTCCCATTTATTCTCAGTTGTAAGGGTTCCAGAAATTTGGAAAATGCTCCAGATTTGATGGCTTCCACTTTCTGAATGTCAGGACCCAAATTTGTAAATGCTTTTGGTTTGTTTCAGGTTACAGAGGATTGCAATGCATTGTTGTAAATGTGATCTTAGTTGCAGGTCTTGCTTGTGTCGGGCATGAGTAACTTCCCATGATATTGTCTCTGTGTATGCATTTAATTGTTATGAATTGAATCCTCAAGGAGGCTTATAATTTGTCATCTCAAGGAGATTGTATGATTGTTTGTAGGCATTCTTCAATGAAGAGTTTGAATTCTATAATTAGTCATAAACAATGGAATGTGTCTCAGATCTGATAATTTTATGAATGGATTCAGTAATGCATTAGTACAAGGTATTAGTGCAAGGATATGTTGTAAGGAAAAATAACTTGCATCTATGATTTATATTTGAAGTTCTGTGTGCGACTCTGTTGCCCAATGAACAAGGCACTGGTCTTTGACAGATTTGGGAATGGTCTCAGAACAACAATTTAAAAGATAAATCTATTTCCCTTTATGTTTAGGGGTGTGTTCTTCTCATTCCAAGCTCTATTTTCATTTATGATTTATACAGATCTAGCCAATCTGTAATGTGTTCCTAATTTGGTGAGCTTGTGAAATGGTTTGTCTGCTCATTGTTGATGTTGTCCTATGTTTGTGATTGTTGTATTCAATGTATCAAAAGGGTGTCCCCCCCTAGGTCTAGCAGAACCTGAAGTGCAAGAGGATCATTAGGATCCTATGTTATGTTGTCCAAGCCCTGAGGTGTTTCATTGATTGAGATTGGCTATCTCATAGATAGATTTGTAGGTGTCTTGGGTTATCACTTTTGTTGAACAAAAAAAATGGCGACTCTGCTGGGGAATAAATGGATATAAATGCTTGATTGATATGGTTAGAGGTTGAATGTGTTCCTAGTCCTGTCAATTTCATAACCAGCCAGTCAGTCCATGGTGTATGCATAGAGTGTAAATTGGTTTCATGGTGAAGAAAATGCTCATTGTTTTGGATGTGCAAAATGATATGTGTTTCATATCATACTTTATGAAGGAGTAACAGTGAATGCATGGTTGAAAGTTGTGAGAAGTTCTTTCAGCGGTATGTGATTTTTTCCCAATTCCTTAGTTGGGTGGCGACTCCGTGGTTCATACCAGTATTGAACAACCTGGAAGAGTGTTTGTTGTAGCGAGATCGAAGGAGTAAAGAGAATTAAATTTGTGATTGAATGGTTCTACTGTTCAAAATATCCTCTGTGCAAGAAGTGGTGACTCTGATGTAAAAGACCATGCTAAAGGTGAAGTAAATCTCCAGATCTACAAGAGTTTATAGCTACAAATCTCCAGGTATTTTCAGAGGTTTCAAATGCAAAGATATTTGTTCTGAAAATTAGAATGTGTAATGTCATTTTCCCATTTAGTGAACAACACTAGTCTAGAGGGAAAGAAGAATTTCAAGATTAATTTGCATATCTATGCTGCTGCAATATCCAGTGTTTATGATCTTCAGTAGTATGCAAATTTGGAAAATTAGTGACTGCAAGGTTTTTGAAAAGATTTTTTAAAAAACAGTAAGGTGCATGGTCATGATAATGGTTCAGTGATTGTTATAAAACCTAATGGATCCTGATGTAGTTCCTAGATCCGTGAATCCTTTGTCAAATTTGAAAGAGATCAATATAGAAATTGAAAAATGTCTTCAAATGATCTAAGAGAGATTTGTCTGGTTGTTAAAAGGGAAAGTAGGGCTAAGAAGTAAAGGAGAATCATCATATGTCTTCTATGAAAGATTTTTAGCTGCATTGAATGAGCTTTCAATTGATAATATGTCATGCCCAAAAATTTAGGGCAAAAACGGAACAAATTTTTTTTAAAAAGATACTAAATTTAATTAACAAGCACACTCTTGCGACAAGCGTTAACGAAAATTTCATTAATAAATTCGAGCTCATTCTGAAACGAACGAAGCATCGACAATCAGTTATAATTTAATTGCAGAAAAACCTACTGGTTTAAATTCTATCTCCAAAAGGTATTTAATTTATAGTTTTATTAAATTAATCATACTAAAAATATAGGGAAGATATTTCAAGATTTATCTCCCACTATGACTATAAAGTCTTAGTAATTTAAATAATTTCTCCTTTACGATTTTTTTTTTTAAAATCAATATTGAGAACATGTAAAATGCACATATATACATATAGATTATGCATATATTTTGAATATCCATAATTTAATTTCTTAAATCAATTAAACTAAAAAAAAACATACATATATATTCATATATATATTCCCATATATATATATATGGAAACATATATATTATTATATATATATTCTACATATATTCCAAAATTTTAATCCTAATCTCCTAAATCCATTTCAACTTGCTAAAAATTACCACTTAATTTCCTCAACCCTAATTAGGGTTCTAAATTCCTATTTAACCATTACCTAAACCCCAAATACATATTATTTTCTTTTTTTTATAATTAAAAAAATCTAAACTTCCCTAGCCCCTATCGGGCTAGGGTTTAACCCATTTTTTTTTTTTTTACCAGTGAAGATTTCATGCCGGGCCGAAGAGTTAACAAGCGGCCATGGTTACCAAGCTTGCCGGTCGCTGGGGTTTCAAGTGGAGGCTGGCCGCGCGCACCACTGTGTGAGCTCACAGTGGCGCCGCGGCACCACTGTGTGCCCACACAGTGGGCGCCGCTAGCGGCTCCCCACTATGTGGCCACACAGTGGCGGCCGTGGCCGTCCACTGTGTGCCCACATAGTGGGTGCCGCAAGCGGCTCCACTGTGTGTGCACACAGTGGGCGCCGCGCGGTCGTCCACTGTGCGTACACACAGTGGAGTCCGCAGGGGCCCCAAACATATATATTTTTTTAAAAAAATTTCTTTTAAAATTTACATTAACATTTATTAATATATATATATATATATATATATAAATATATAAATATATATATTTATATATATATATGTATATATATATTTATATATGTGGTATTTTCATAAATTTATAAGCATAGATAAAAAGATAAATTTAAATTCTAAATAAAACTTATATATAATTTAAAAGAGAATTATTACATGCAAAATTTTGAGCTAATAAAAATAAAGGGAAAGATAACCTTAAGTTAAATCAAAAAAACTTAATTATATATATATATATATATATATAAATATATTTATATATATATATATTTATATGTTAATTTAAATGCATCGATAAAACAAGCTTCTAAATCAATGTTTAACAAAAAACAAATACATTTTTAAGTATTTCACAAAGATACATTATACGTTTTTTTTTTTTTGTAATAAGAAATCCTTTAATATTTTTTAAATAAAATATTCACATAAAACAACTTTTCTTGCTATCTAAAACACTTAAAAGCTTCCAGCTTAAATAAACTTCTAATTTGACTTAATTAAAAATACAGGTAAAAATCTAAATGAAAACAGACTTTTTTTATTTCCTTCATAAAACAAGAAGCTTTGCATGCATCACTAATTTACTTTCCTTTTTCAAATATACTAGAAGTAAAATCAAGCCTTTTCTCTTTCTTTAAAACATCTCTAATATATATACTACCAAATTCACAGAATGTTTTCTCTGAACAGTCACAACAATAAGACTTCAAATCTGAAATTACAAAATTACAACTTGCTTCTCTTTTTTTGAATGAGGCATTTATTCACAACAACTTTAAAACAACATCTGCAACTGATTTCCAATATCTTCAAAATTCCATCTTCTGAATATCTTTCATGAATTTCTATCCTCTTTCCTCTGGATTTCCTGCATAATAGAAAACACAAAACTGACCACGGAGTGCTCACCTCCCAGCCTAGGCTAACTGGTAGCCACCCCCGAGCTCGGAGAACCAATTTCTAGACGGGTACAAACAGGCAAACACAAGGAAACACAAAGCATACAAATATTTCAGGCACATTCCCAACCTGGCTTTCACAGCACCACGCTCTGGTGGTGAACATTTTCGAAGGGTGGTAGTGGACCAAATACCCTGAGGAGAATCTGCAAGTATGTAATAACAAGAAGCCACCTCATGGCACAAATAACATATCAAAATCTCAACCCCATAATTCCTTATGCCCCCCAAAGGCATTCTAGCCTTATAACCCTCCTTATGACCCCCATTGCACAAACAGGCCATGCAGCAAGGGTCACACAAAGATCCCTTGTGATCGCTCTCTAAAGAGAGTCTCTCACTCGAGGGCTGTCACTGCTACCACCCTCAAGATCCTCTTCCCTCCCAAGAGAAAGAGGGATCTTGAGAAAACTCCCAAAACACATTCATTCATAAAACAAAATCAAAAGATTTTCAAAAAATTCGTTTTCAAGAATACAAATTTTCTTATTCAACAACTTTCAGAAAGAAACAAAAACAGGTCATTAAAAGTAAAAACGAAACCAACCTTAATCTGCCCAAAGGTTATACCGATATCTGAAGAAGAGCTGCCCAATCCACAATTCTTTATTTTCCTTAATCAATTTCTTTATCCCATAACATTATTTTCCAAATTTTCTTCTGTCTCCAAAAATGGAGAGTGGGTGATTAACCAGCTATTCCCAAAAATCTTCCTTAAGAAGCTCACTCTCTGAGTTCTCACAGGATTCTAAAAAAAATCAAAAAAAGAAGAAAGAAAGCAAAAATGCAAAAAGACTTTCCTTCCAAGAGGGAAAATCTGGATTTGATTTCACTTCAATATTCAATTTTCGCTCAACTCAAAAAAACCAATTTTAAAAGCATTAAAAAGATCATAATAAAGTAGAAACTTGCCTAAAATTGCCCCTAACCCCTAGGTATACCTTATGGGCTTCAGGAAACCCTAATAAACTACCCCTAGGTGTTCATTTAACCCATCTTAAACCCCTCTGAAGTTTATTTTCGGGTCAAACATAAGTTGACCACACCAAATATTATATTCTCAAAATATCTTTTGACAACACATTATTTTATTTAAAATTAATAATAATTAACACTTTCCCATCAAGAGACAAGATAAAATATTAAAATTTAAATCCTCACATGTGTCAAGTGACACTAATAAAATACTTTTACAAAAATAAACATGAAATTGTCTCTTGAGGTTTTTACACAATAAATTTAAATAACACAAAACACACATGCAGCATATACTGATACGAATAAAATACAATACAATACAAACCCTGGCTTTACGAACATACATAAGTCTAGGTTTGATTCTCCGTAATTTTCCATGGTCACATGGTAAATTTCCTGCGCATCTCAATGTACACATTAGTACTCCCAAATATTCATATAAAATATAATTCAATAATATAACAATGCACATCATTACTTGCATACAATTTTCATCTGCACAGATTGAATACATCTTTTGTCAAGCAAATTCACATAAGCAATTTTCATCCCAATTCACATAAACTAAACATACATCATAGTTCTATATTCAAAGTAAAGTCCTACAAATTCATTAACGACATCTATCATTGCAATATCATTCTATCTAATAATCATGTAGTGTTCTATCTCATAAAGCATGTAAGTAAAACATCAATTCATAGCAATGTTATCCAATATCCTGAAGTCATAAAAGTTCTAAATCTCAAAATGCATCAAAACAAAGTATCCATAGTAGTCTAAAATATAAAATCCACTGAATGTCAAACTGAGTCGAGGTGAGGCCTCACATCCTCCCCCTCTAGGCATGAACTTCCTCCTGGAGTTCATCAAAGAGGTGAGGGTACTCTGATCTCATACGTGCTGCGTCCTCCTCAAATTTGAAAGAGATCAATATAGAAATTGAAAAATGTCTTCAAATGATCTAAGAGAGATTTGTCTGGTTGTTAAAAGGGAAAGTAGGGCTAAGAAGTAAAGGAGAATCATCATATGTCTTCTATGAAAGATTTTTAGCTGCATTGAATGAGCTTTCAATTGATAATAGACCCCCTGAGTCTATTTTAATTGAGATATTCTTAGAGCTTTATGAGCCTAACTTAGTTAATTGGTCTACTGCCTTTAGAGAAGAATGTGTTGAATCTACTAAAAAATGGATAGATATGATTGAAAGTAACCAATCTAAAAATATACACAAGGTTTTTAAATAATGAAGGAGATGAGCCCCCGAGTGGATGTACCTCCTATGATGCTGAATGTGATTATTCTCATCATGAAAGTTCAGATGTGTATTCAGAGTGAGAAGAAATTTGTGAGAACAGTGATTGTTCAACTAATCATGAGCCCGTTGAGGTTTCAGATGCTAATGATGTAGATCACCTTGTTGTTGATTTCAATCCACAATATGTTTGCAACCCCAGTTATGAAACTATGTTGCAACATGTAGCAACACATTATGAGCAACGTGATAAAGGATATGATGCAGATGCAAGTTGTTGTGACGATGAAATAAATGCACATAGGGACATGAACACTACAGATCCAATACCTTTATCAGATTGGGACAATGTTTACAACTCAAAGGATGAAGCCAAGGAAAATGAAGAAGGAGGTTCACTATGTAGTGAGCAAATTTCAGAACTCTTAGCTACTGATTTTCAGAGATGTGGATTCAAAAATGTGCCCAATCTTTCATACCCACTCAGTATATGTTTTGATTCTGATGATGTTTTTGAGGGTGTAAAAAATGATACATATGATGTTGATTCTCTTCCTATGTTTGATAGACAAAATGCTAATGCATATATGGTTGATAGGTATGATAATGAAGGTTCATATGTTGATATGAATTCTGGCTTTGATATGCATTATGAGGATCTACCTTTTAGAAGACATGACAGATCTGGGGTGTTTTTCTTAGATTTGCAAGGAGGAAATGAACCATTGGCAAGTAAAAATCATGTACTTTCATGTGTGCAAAATGCTGATAGTTTTTGTGATCAGCAAGTGGAAGTGCAGTCATGTTATGAGGAAGTTTTCCTCTCTAGTTTGCAAGCCATCATTATGGAGGAGTGTTCATCATTTGAGCAAACTAGTAATATAGATGTGCCTGATGTTTTCAACTTTCAGAATGAGTTAGACTACTTTTCATTTCAACTGGGAAAGAATGGTAAAGAGTATGGCACTCTTATGTCACCTAGTGATCAGTCCTTTCAGCATGTGTTTGATTTTCAGAGATATCATGATTATGAACATGCTGCTGATTATGTTTTATGTGATCAGCTGATTGGAAATGGAAGTGTTTTTGATCAGGCAGATTGAAATGATGATCTCAACTTACCTCCAGTTTGTGGAAATGAAAATCATGTGTTTGACAGAGGTAAGAATTGATTTTAGTTTTGATGGCCCTGGGCCATTTATAAGTTGTATATTTTGTACAGTCACTTTGCTTTCAGTTGTGTGGTTTTCAATAAAGTGCCCTGTTGTTTGGGTAGAATAAGGAAGCCCTGTTTTGAGAAGAGAAGAATTGAGAGAAGAATGACCCGTCTTTTGGGTGGTCTGCTTAACCAAAGATATCTGGATTCTTGTGTTGATCTTGACATCAACCATCCCCAATAAGAGCCACTGTTGGGAGTATTTAAAACCAAGTCAAGTTTATAGGCCCATTTCAAAATTTTGCCCTGCATTTCCAAATGATTAAAATAAGTCAGTTTGAATGGCCTAGTTAGCAAGGGGGTAAAATGGAGCTGGTTGATTTTCAGAGGGTAAGGCTCGGGATTCATGTACCACACCTTTAGTTTGGCCTATTTAGTGTGTTGCAACTTTCAGAATTTAGTTTGGAGAAGTTTATCAAGTACCCGTTTTGAGGGGTGAGCTGAAAGTGCATTCTAGGCACAAGTGCAAATTTTATTAAGTAGCCTACTTTGGATGTTTATATCTTTTTCCATGTTTATTATCATGAATAATTTCAAAATGGATTGAATTTTATGCATAAATGTGAGTCAACATGCAAAATTTCAAGTCCTTATGAATCCGTTTGCTCAGTTTTCAAAGCTCAATCCGTTTGTAGTTTGTGATGTTTGCACAAGTGTAAAAATGTCTCAGTGAGCGTCATATCAGAATGTTTGTTCCGGGCTAATGTTGGTATAAATGGTGAGCTACATTTCAAATTTCAAGGCTCTACCAATCCGTTTGATCGGTTTTCAAAAGAGCTCATTTTGCCATCAAATTCAGTTATCCGCACTTCCAGTGTTATATCAGTTAATGTAGCCGTTTTGGTGAGCGCGCCGTTTGCATCCTGTCAGTCGGGTGATCGAACTGAGAATTCAAAGATTTAATATGTACTTAAAGGTACTTATGTTCCTAATTTGAGAGCCTACGGAGGTCGTTTGATATTTTTGAGAAAGACATCATGTGTTGCCAGAACATTGACTTCATCAGGTCCGCAGTGTCGACAAAGCCAGTTGGCCGTTTTCGGAAATTAATATCTCTTTGCTCGGGACTCATCATGAGAAATTGTTTGGTAGAAGTCATCCTTGTATATCAGAGTACACGCCTGTCAGATGGCGAGCTCTAGAAAGGTGTTTTGACCACATTGAAAATTATGTCTTCGCGATTAAATGCGAAAATTGTGGCGTAATTGCCTGAAGGTTGTAAAATGCGGATTAATGATCCGAAAACGATGCTGATCATTTCCAAAGGTATGTTTGAGGTTTGTGAAGCATTTCAAAGGTCAGTTGCTTGAAATCGAATTTTTTTTTAGTTGGACCCACTTTGGGGCCCGACCTGGCTCATGGCTGTGCATTAATTTTATGGCAAAATAGTTCTAATGAAAAAGCATGTATCTTCCAGAACCAAGTTGGGTATAGATGTAGTGCATCTTTTTGCTTCCTTTTGGAGAGAATATAACAGGTTTTATCATATCAATGTAACAAATCTTATACTTTATGCAATTAGCAGTAGCATGGGCGAATGTGATTATAAACTGCAGAAGTGTAAAACCCCCTCTTTCAGCATGGATGAGAAAAACATAAGTGAAAACATCATTTTAAATGATAGATTGAGGTAAAGAAGAGTTTTCATTATTTTGACAAGAGTACAAAAGGATTGTCCATCATGACAACCTCTGCCATTAAGCATTGTGCAAGATCAAATGATCAAGACAATGAGAAATCAATTCTTGAAGAGTATTGATCAAGAATGCAAGGATAAGTGTGTCAATACTTCAAGAGCAGCCAAGAGAAGAGCAACATCTTTGGCATCACAAACATTGATCTGTTTTTAGAAACCAAATGATATTGCCAACAACTCCTTGCCTATGGCACGTGATGGCTAGAGAAGGGCAGCTAAAAACTTAATAATGCAAAGCAAATACAAGCACTCCCCCTCCTTTGCATAGAACATGGAAATGATGGAAATTGGCAGGCCTGAAGCAGTAAAGTTCTCCCTCTTGCGTGGCTTTATCAGAGTTTTTCAGACTTCAGTGATCCCCACGTGACTGGTGAAAGGGGGAGTTTTGAAATCAAATGCAAATTGCAAGTGCAGCGTGGGTTTATGTCTCCAGCGAGTGCAAAAGCATTGAAGTTGCAGCAAAAACAATTTAATAGAGCTTCCCTCCTCCCTCACGTGGCATTCTAAAAGCATGGGAACTTTTAAGCAACTGCAATCAACAACTAAAGCTTCTCCCACGCAGCAAGTAAGAGACAAGTCCTTCAGCAAAATGCATATTGGCAGGTTGAGTGCCCATCTCCAATGGCACGTGATAGCTTTGAATGGGCATGGAGTGGTTTAAAACAAATGCCAATAGCAAATACAAATTTCTTAGCAAATACAATAATGCAAAAATGTAATAGCATTCCCCCTTGCGTTAGTCTTTAGCATTCTTCCAAGCAAAATCTGGAAATCGCCATGAAAACCCAAGAGAAAAGCTTTAAAAACGTAGTCCCAGGCAAATAGCAATATCCCACATTGGCTGGGAAGTGGACTTTTTTGATGTTTATAAACAAAAACGAACTATAGTATTATGTCTAAGCCATAAAGGCTTTTGACAGATGGTGCCTATGGGTGCCCAAAGCGGGCCCACGTGCGAGCACGCTTCCTGAGGCGACGGAGGAGGTGACTGAATGGCGACTAGGTGGACCCCACGCAGGCATGCTTCCCAATTCATACAGGCAAAATTTTGCAGAGGAAGGCCGACTTAACGAGTGAGCAAGTTCGAGATGGATCGACGGTGCGCGCTATTCCGCGAAGGGAAGATGCACGCGAGTTACACCCTACGAAATAGCAAAAGTGAACGAGAGCCGTCCACGTGGCACACAGTTGGCACACAGGTGGCAGTCCAGCGGCGATGACGTGGCGGCCAAGTAGCAGTCATGAAGCAGATGACGTGGTGGTGATGAGGTGTCATCCTAGGTGGCATCCGGTCAACCCCATCAACCAATCAGAGGCTGCCACGTGGCAAGGCGTCAGTGCACAAATGGAGGCAAAAATCAAATTTAAAATGAATAAATGATATAGTTCTAACTATATTAAAATTCGAAATATTTAAATGACTGAGCACAAATGGGAATTAATTCGCCCAGGACTCAATTTTTGGCCAAGGTATAAAGTGTTATATATTTTCGGAAAGCTCTCGGAGTGAGGAATCCGATTATGGGGTTAATTTTGACAAATGTGGGATATTTTGGAGGCAGTTTCCACGGGAACAAAAATCAGTTAGAGGGGAGACACTTGACAATTTTCAGTTGTAGATTTGATTCTTTTCCCTCTCCTTTTTATTCCCATTTCTTCTCAGTTGTAAGGGTTCTAGAAATTTTGAAAATGCTCCAGATTTGATGGCTTCCACTTTCTGAATGTCAGGACCCAAATTTGTAAATGCTTTGGTTTGTTTCAGGGTACAAAGGATTGTAATGCATTGTTGTAAATGTGATCTTAGTTGCAGGTCTTGCTTGTGTCAGGCATGAGTAACTTCCCATGATATTGTCTTTGTCTATGCATTTAATTGTTATGAATTGAATCCTCAAGGAGGCTTATAATTTGTCATCTCAAGGAGATTGTATGATTGTTTGTAGGCATTCTTCAATGAAGAGTTTAAATTCTATAATCAGTCATAAACAATGGAATGTGTCTCAGATCTGATAATTTTATGAATGGATTCAGTAATGCATTAGTACAAGGTATTAGTGCAAGGATATGTTGTAAGGAAAAATAACTTGCATCTATGATTTATATTTGTAGTTCTGTGTGTGACTCTGCTGCCCAATGAACAAGGCACTGGTCTTTGACAGATTTGGGAATGGTCTCAGAACAACAATTTAAAAGATAAATCTATTTCCCTTTATGTTTAGGGGTGTGTTCTTCTCATTCCAAGCTCTATTTTCATTTATGATTTATACAGATCTAGCCAATCTGTAATGTGTTCCTAATTTGGTGAGCTTGTGGAATGGTTTGTTTGTTCATTGTTGATGCAGTCCTATGTTTGTGATTGTTGTATTCAGTGCATCAAAAGGGTGTCCCCCCCTAGGTCTAGCAGAACCTGAAGTGCAGGAGGATCATTAGGATCCTATGTTATGTTGTCCAAGCCCCGAGGTGTTTCATTGATTGAGATTGGCTATCTCATAGATAGATTTGCAAGTGTCTTGGGTTATCACTTTTAGTGAACAACAGAGCATACAAGTAAATGAGGGAGGAAAGCCGAGCAAATGAGGAAGGAACCGTCCCACTTAATTGGTTATCATAAATATATAACTTCTCCAATAAAGTGAGATTCCCCCAGGGATCTAGAATGCTACCGATCAGCTGATTGTTATAAAGAAATAACCTCCTCAACAAAGAGAGACTTCCGAGAGAAGTCGGTATGCATCCACTAAGCTGGTTGTAATTGAGGTCAAGGTGGGTTAAAGAAGAAAGATTCCCCAAGGAATTTGGAATGCTACCGATCAGCTGATTGCTATAAAGATTTAACCCCCTCAACAAAGAGAGACTTCCAAGAGAAGTCAGAATGCTTCCATTAAGTCGGTTGTCATCAAGGTCAAGGTCGGTTAAAGAAGAAAGATTCCCCAAGAAATCTGGAATGCTATCGATCAGATGATTGCTATAAAGATTTAACCCCCTCAACAAAGAGAGACTTCCAAGAGAAGTCGGAATGCTTCCACTAAGTTGGTTGTCATCAAGGTCAAGGTCGGTTAAAGAAGAAAGATTCCCCAAGGAATCTGGAATGTTACCGCTCAGTTGATTGTCTCGAAGATATAACTCCCTCAACAAAGAGAGACTTCCAAGAGAAGCCGGTATGCTTCCACTAAGCTGGTTGCTTTGAAGAGAAAGGTATGGTAAAGAAGAAAGATTACCAAGGCAGGAAGGTATGCTTCCATTCAAGTTATTTACTTGAAGTTCAAGGACCATAAGGTGGGTGAACGAACAAACAAAGACAGGAATCATCCCACTAAAGCTATTTCCACTTAAACTTAAAGCATGAACATAAAGAGAGATTTCCCAAACAGGTTGGTATGCTTCCATTTAGGTTATTCTGTGTGAGATCAAGGACATTAAGGCAGGTTTTTAAACAAAGGGAAGGGGGAATCATCCCACTAAAGCTATTGGCGGATAAATCTAAAGAGTGAATAGAAGAAAGATTTCCCAAACAGGAAGGTATGCTCCCATTAAATCCATTCAATGAAAGATCAAGAACTGTAAGACGGGTGAGCAAACAAACTAAAGGGGGAATCATCCCACTAAGGCTATTTCCACCTAACCTTAAAGAGTGAATATAAGAGAGATCTCCCAAACATGGAGGAATGGTAGTACCTGTTGTTGCTACTCCAGATAATCTAAGTGATGTGAGAAAACGAAGTTGGCACAGGCTCGCAGATATCACACCTTGGAAAGAAGAGATTTTTGCTTGAAGAGAGACAACATGGTTGGTGTGGTTGTCATAGGAAATGCCTTTCCAGTGGGTGCAACAGTCAGTTTCATTTACCCACGACCTGAGATGGTCTCTGGAGTCATTCAAGGCAGCTTTGAGGCAGAGCAGAGCTTCAAATTCATGGGAAGGACACCTATTCAACAATAATGGATGGGACATAGAAGAGAGTGGAGAGGGGAAGAAGAATAGAAGAAAGACTGAAATGATGAGCATAGACAGCTTCTGTAAAGGGATGGCCATTTGGGAAATGCAGTTGAGGTTTGTTGTTGTGTGGGTGGGAAACGCTCTTCTTAAAGGCCATTCCCATCAACGGGTCAATGATCTAGTAATAAAACACAGCGTCATCTCCATGCAGTTGCGCTTTCTCAAATTTAGAACAATAAAATTAGCGACTTTCTGCTATTTTGGAGAGAAGTGTTTTCTTGATTGAAGGTGTAATAATATCCAAGATGAATAATTATTTACACCAACAGTAAAAGTTTATACTTAATAGATTATAATAAAATATTGTTATTATTTATTTAGGTTGAAGGTATTTTTTATGAGAGTGAACAACTTGACTTGAGTGATCAGTGTCACAAAGTTTAGAAAGCATGCAAGATGATGTGGTGCATTGCCATCTTACACATGAATCTACTTTTTTTAATCATCAATTTTTATTTTTGTTTAATAGGTTTTTTCAAAAAGGTAAGCATAAATTTGATCAAGAAGAAAAATAACAATGAGATTTTATCTTTATGTTGCTTCTTGTATGAAATCTTACTGTAAAAGGTGAGGTAGGTAATTTGTCTCTCATTTACCACTATAAATATGTTCCACAAACTACATTTTCACTTCAACAACTTAACCATATAGTTAAACATCTACAACAAATAGACTCTAACATTTAGACTATCTAACTATTTACACCAAACCATAACAAATGTTATCTATGATTAATATTCAATTGTATATTTATTGTAGATATAAAAATTTTATTATATTTGATCTATTAGATATTAAATTTTATTTTTTTCAATCAAAACGGTCAACAAAGTAGATGCAAGCTTCTATTAAAATCTAACTTGTCCTTTCATTTTTTGCGGTTGATGTTGATGGAATGGTGTACCCTTTTTCCTGCATTCTAAATACCTAATGTGAAAGTGGTGAATTGTTAAATCATCACTGCATTACTTTCTTAGTTATCAGAAGAAGTGAAGGGTAGGATCGCATTAGTATCACTCAAACCTGCTAAGTTGCTGACACGCAAGGTAAAGGCTGTAAAAATAACTCCAAAATGATGATTGTCCAAGTCAAAGAACCATGATTTCCATATTTTTTTCTTTGCTTTCAAATGGTTACAATTATTTTGCACGCTTTAAAAGTGTGAGTGGACGTGTCTGCCATGTGTATGACTTGTGAATTTAATGGCCTCCTGGAAGTCACATTTCTCTTTTCTGGGAGTGTCAACTTTATTATTTCACTTTCCTAGTTTCCACCTTGGTATTTTCTCCACCGTGCAAGATTAATATATTATTATTTTCTTGGCTATGACGAGTGACAATTAAAATTGAGTTGACGTGTCTGCCGTGTGTATGACTTCTGAATTTAATAGCCTCCTGGAAGTCACATTTCTCTTTCCTGGGAGTGTCAACTTTATTATTTTTTCTTCCTGGTAGTTTCCACCTTGGTATTTTCTCCACCGTGCAAGACTAATATATTTTTATTTTCCCGGCTATGACGACTGTCAACTTTATTATTTTTCTTTCCTAGTAGTTTCCACCTTGGTATTTTCTCCATCGTGCAAGACTAATATATTATTGTTTTCTTAGCTATGACAATTGACAATTAAAATTGAGTTGACGTGTTTGCCATGTGTATGACTTTAGAATTTAATATCCTCCTGGAAGTCACGTTTCTCTTTCCTAGGAGTGTCAACTTTATTATTTCACTTTCTTGGTAGTTTCCACCTTGGTATTTTCTCCACCGCGCAAGACTAATATATTATTATTTTCCCAGCTATGATGACTGACAATTAAAATTGAGATTAAGCTGAGGAAATAAACACCACCCATAAACAAGTGAAACCCAAAGTAGTTAACAACAAACAAAGTCATTTATCTTGTTTTCTTTAGCAACATATAGCAATATTGTGTTTGTCCACGTATTAATTGTTGAGCTTGTATCATGTTGTGCATAGTGTTATACGGGCTCAAATTACTAAATGATCCACAACATATATTCATTCCAAAGAGCTTACTCATGCCAAATAACTTTTAATAGTGAAAGGGTTGCAATTCAATTGCTAAGAATAATAATATCATCCTAACTAAACGATGCAAGGCAAAGATTCATTTAAGGGTTTATTTAGTACAATAAGCCTCTATTTTGAGATATATTGAACCTCATACATTTTTTTGTAAGTTTTTACTCATACATTTATTTTATAAATTTTTAAAGAGTAAAAAGGTTATCAATTGCCCTACTAATTATTATAGGAGTTGTCTATCGTCCATATAAAAACGGAAGTCATATCAATGGATGGCATGGATGATATATGAAATGGCATAAGACATGGACATCAGCAACTATGGTGACGTAAGCATGCAGACGGTTTCAGGGTGAGAGGGTAGTGTGTCAGATGATCGACAAAGAAGTTGTTTCTGGTGTATGACAAGAGATCGCGATAAGCACAGGTGGCAGGCAATTAGTTAGTGGAAAAAGGAGGGAAAACTTTGACGGGCAGGAAAAAGTGGGAATATGTTCGTCTAGTGCAATAGGGAACCATTGCAGAAGAAAATATAGGTTGTTTTACTCAGTGGAAGCTCCAAAAAACGCAACGTGTTTTTATGCATTGACTGGGCATGTGAAAGTGATAGAGAGGTGTTCATTGGGGCCAAGGAGTGTAGATTTCACAAGATCAAGTCCATATGAAATCAAATTCCCATGTTACTATTTTAGAGTTGTATGGGTTAAGAGGTTTTGAAGGAATGAAAATTTAAATGATTTTGAATGGGAAAAAGTGTGGGAGAATAATTTGATAGGGTTTAAAAATATGGATTGAAATTTGTTACTTTTTTTGTGTAATATATTTTAGAAAATGGTCAAAGAGCCTGTGAAAAAAAAAAATTGTATTTTGCATGGGTCTTATAATTTTTATGGAAAGGATAAATAAATTTGAACAGAGTAAAATTGATGCAAGAATGACAATGAGTGGGTTTTTGAGGATGGTCAAGAACCAATGGGCTTTTTGTGAAGGACACAGCTATAGTGGAGAACACGTGGGGAAGAAGGGTGTGGGTTTTAGAAAAGCAGGTCCGTATGGAATCAAATTACCATGTTGGTATTTCAAAGTTGTAGGGTTTACAAGTATAGAAGGAATGATCACTTTTAAATGGTATTCAATGGGAAATAATGTGATGGGGTTTACAAATATGGATTAAAGTCAATTAGTTTTTCTTGTCTAATATAGTTTGGAATAGGGTTAAATGGGATAAAAATAAAATGAATAGAATTTTTAATTTCATGGGTCCTGTCATTTTTCTCAATAGGATTTAAATTTGAACAAATTAATATGAATGCAGGGTCAACAACATGTGGGTTCTCAAGGATGGTGGAGAACTAGTGGGGTTTCTATGAAGGATGCAAGTATAGTGGAGAGCATGTGGGCACCTACTATCACTTGAAAACACGTGGATATTTGTGCAAAAGAATTAGGGTTGCTCAAAAAACATGGGTATTGGTGCAAAATAATTGAGGTAGGTCGAACAGATGAGGCGGTTTCAAAGGAAGGGAAGGAAAAGTGTCAATATTTGCTTGCAAAGGTTAGTGAAAAAGTGATGTTAATTTGAATTTTTATATGTATTTTTTTATGTGAATGTAAGATTAAATGATAATCGTAAATTGTGGAATTTTTTAATTCCCTAATGATCAACAATAAATGAAGAGACTTAAACAAGAAAGTAATCTCAAATCAAAATATAGAAATAAAATTTTGAATAAATCAAAATATTAGAGCCTTCCCCGTACATGGTGTTTTTACTAATAAAACCTCATATGCATTATGGTTTAGATCTTGACCATAACGTGTACGATTTATTTGAAAAAAAATAACTCGTACGCGTTACATTGATTTTTTGTTTTTTGAGGGATGGTGTCCAACTTTTTGTTCACCATCTTAGTGCACTTACTTGCTAATGGATAAACTTCTACACTCCACCAACAGGTCAACAACATGAGAAAATTTGTCTAGAGTAGATGGATTATGCTCATATTCAACTGCATGATTAAGCAATACTGCAAAAAAATTAATTTTTCTTTAGCAATCTCCTTCACCTTCCAAAATACACTCACATAGTCTTCTCTTTGCCTTTGCAATAATAACAATTCAACTTGAAGAGAATTCACCTTTTTCCTCTATTCTCCATCCTTGTCACTAAGAAAATTAATTGATTTTCCCAAGGAACTTAGTTCTTCTTCAACAACATTAATTTTTTCTTTATGTTTCACCATAGCAACCAACCATGAAAGACAATATCTGTAAACTATGCTAGCATTGCTGATAGACACTCTCATTTCTTTTATGCATCCAGATAAGGCCATATGTGCATCATTTCACTTCTCCAACATACTCTACATATCATCACCATCTTTTATTTCTAAAAATTCTGCATTAGTAGGTTGCTCAATCAATTTCTCCGTGATAAACACAAATAGGGACTCCAGAAGTGTATCACAAACATCTTCAATCTTGATATTGTTCTAGACCAAATGATCCTTCAGGACACTCTCAATCTTGTCTGCCTCAACTGAAGTAAGCCACATCTTTACAATCTTCCCTATCACATGTGCACTACCAATGATTTCAAGCAAACTAGATTCATCATCATATTCAGATGCTTAGCTTTATGCTCTACAACAGCAATTTCTCCCTTGACCACGAAGATGAATCTTCAATTATAACAATGTCTTTCTCCTTCTCATCTTTATTTTGTTTCTTATATTTCGGGGCAGTGGTAAGCATAGACTCTCTCCTTTTCCTCTTTTTATAGGAAGAACCTTCCTTAGAAGAACTAGTAGCAGGTGATATCAAACCGATACTCCACATATCTAGAAAATTTTGAAATAAACATTACATGCATCCTTTCTCTTATCCAATCCATTCAAATATATAAATATTTGCCTTGCAACTGGGACTCCAGATTCCCATATCATATTTTATTTGGCCAGATGGGATCCTAGACAATACATAGATAAATATACAAGTAATGATCCAAATTAGAAGGGGTAACCTTTCTCTTTTGACATCTTGATGGTCTCTAGTAATAAATCCCTTAACAATTCACACAAGTCAAATACTTTGTCTTCCATAACAAGCATATGTGTCATGTATACAACAATAGCCAAAGTGGAACCTTCCCTATTTTTGAAATAAATCTTGTAAGAAATTCTATACACAACATACCTCACAACAAGATTGATAATTTTGTCGGTAACCAATGCTCTTTGATCACTTGTTACATCGGTTAGGGTTTCAACTTCTTTCTTCTTTATAGACCTTAGCCGATCTACTGTCGCACAAACCAATAATAACCGAAATAACCTCCTTCGTGATTAGATAGGATTTATCCAACACAATGCAATCATTATGCACATGCCTAAGAATTACTTTGATTACTTCCTCATCATCAAACCAGGGAAACTCAATCCATAGATTTAGTCTTTAATGCTTGAATTCCTTAATCTTCTGCAAGTTTGCATCACTCAATCTCTTTTCCACCTTTATGATCTTTTCAAGGTTAAATTCATCTAGATATAGCTTCTCTACAATCAGATAGTCTTTTCTACTCGATTCTTCGATGATCATCTTGGCTTCCATGACTACTGCTCAACTTTTCTTCTCTAAGCTCTTCTATTTTCTTCTCCTTTTTTCCAAACAACTCTTACTCGCACAATGACAAAAATGATCTTGAATTCCCAAATTCAACTTACCAAATTCTTCTAGGGTTTTACCTTCAAAAAGTTTCTTGTCGATGATGTCAATAAAACATACTTAATTACTGAATAGCTTCTCCAACATAGTCATGTTGGACCAACAACATGAACCAACATAGAAGAGGGGACCAAAATATTTTCCTTGAAAACTCCCCCTGAGATGAGGCAATATGTTTCGTTATCAGAAGAAGAGGTGCCTACATTGGATTCTAGTACACCAGGCTCGCTTCCATTACTCATTGTCTTCTTTCTCCAAACCAAAACTTTATTTTTCTTTGATTCACTAGCCTTCATTACATTCTTCTCTGTAGACTCCTTCATATTTACATTTTATGCACTGATTAGCATAGTGTTTGGATTGCTTGCACTTGTAACAATTGATGTTCCTTTGCACTGAATTTGCTGAATGTGTTCTAGATCTACACTGAATATCGTTGTGACCATAACCATTGCATGCATAACAATATCCATGAAAGTTATTATTTGCTTTATTTGTTTCAACCAAATTATAATTCCAACGATAATTTTCTTTATAGGAAACATCTTGGAATTGTAACATTGAATGCTTCTATAGTCTGCAACCTTATGACTAAATTTATTGCATTGAAAAATAATAACCAATAAATGATGGGTGCCTTTGTGCATTCGGTTGATGAATCGGTAGTCTTCTTGCATTAGTACTTGTTAGGATCCAAAAACACTGAGAGGGGGGGTGAATCAATGTTCTCCCAGTAAGATAAGATTTTATGCTTTTATACCATACACATATAAACTGGTAAACAAATAAACATATAACTTGAAGCAAATAAACCATCTACATGAATGGACACCATAACACATAATTTACACATGAAAAACCTCAAAGAGGAAAAACCACGGTGGGATTTGTGACCCACAATATCAATTCACTGGCCATATGAAAGATATTACATAAAGAGGGGGCTTGCACATGTAGGAAGGCACACTGCCTAGAGCATATTGCTCATCACTAAAGAGTCTCACTCATTACAAGCTTCTGCTAAAGGAAAAAAATGAAAATGAACTCACAAAATGCATCTGCTATGCCAAAAAGAGTTCTGGTTATAGCTCTGCTCTGTACCGGTTCATAAACCCTGAACACTACTACTCGTATCACCTTCCCTCCAAGAATTTCTTACAAAACCTTTACAAATCACTGTATCATACAACATTTGAATACAAATGATCTTCACATTCTGCAGTCCTATTTTGTTATGATCCACATCTTCTATCCTCACATACTTATTGATGATATCTATATTTCATAATGACCTAACACACTGACCTATATACCCATTACAAACAATATGCCTTATGTTGTCTTACAATGCCAAAAGGTATACAATGTTGGTCTTATACAATAATTACAAAATGATTTTATAAATAAATCTTCCTTGATGTCGGCTTCCCTGAAGTGTTGGATGTCAGTGCCAGTGCCGGTTGTAACCCTAGATACTCCAATGTCGGTGTCTGTCAGTGAATGCCTCCTAATGATGGTATATGACTCCCATCAAATCTTGTTGCCATGAATGATAACAAAATGAATCCAATGAGTGTCAATGTCCAACAATCTCCTCATTTGGCATTGATGGCAACACTCATGTGAAAAATGGATTCCCTGTCGATCCAACTGAAATAAGCTCCCCTTCAGAAATACACTACTTCTAATATTCTAATATCTTTCCCATATGTTCTTGTCTAATATTTTTCACATATATACACTCCCCCTTTAGCATCAATACCAAATACCGGTGAAAGAATTGAAAAAATTCAGAAGAAAAGAATGAATAAATACTATTTATTTTATCGGAGCTTGACTAACTTCAAAATTTTTGCATAAGCCTTATCTAGCAACTGTAGGTATGTATCCCAGCCAAATTTGAAAGTTTCAGAAATGGATACCAGTCCACTTAGTAAGTGTGCAAGTGTTTCCTTCTTTGATAGTTATGTCGGTGTGGGTTTAGCAATCATATCCATACACTCTCTCTTATGTACACCTAATGAATCAAGACTTGGACTCACAAGTCCTCTAAGACTTCTTGCTCTCTGAATGATCTTTTATTTCTCCTTTTCCAAAGCAAAAATTTGATTCTCCAGAGACAAAATTTGACCATCAAGAGATGTTGTTAGAGAGGTCAATCCATCAAAATAATTTGCAATGTTAGCTATCTTATCATGCAACTCCTTCAATTTTCTATCTACATTTGCTATAAGAATTTCTATGTTACAACAAACCCTATAGATATTTGTACATTGTTTTAAATGATTCTCAATAAGAATGAGTTTTTCAATTTTATTCTTCTCCGTTACAATGATTTGATCAAAGGCTACTCTTTTAGCTATAGTGAATCTTTCTAGTGCTTGTCGATCTGATATCTGCTGCAGTGATTGAACATTGTTAGATATGTGCTATGTTAGTGTTTTGAGCTTGCCATAAGGCCTTGCTTCATTCTCAATCATGCAATCAGGTATTAATCTATGCAAAATTGTAATTGATTGATAAATTATTCCCTTATCTATTGATCCCTCCTTTAGTAGCTTTTGAGTGGCTACCATCATTAATTTAGTGGGACTCATCTTAGTTATTGGATTTTTCTCAACTTGAGAAGTGTTAATTGCCAAAATCTTTGTCGGGGAAACAATGTCTACTGTCGGTGTAGTATCAGTTCCCTTTACTTTTACCTTAACCTCCTTTGCATCGGTAGCTTTTCCACTTGGTGCAGTATCAATTACTGTCGGTGGAGTATTATCCACAATATTCCTAGTATCTTGTACATTTCCTTGCTCAAAAATGATTTATGTCAGTATGGACTGTACACTCTCTTTTGTTGGTGGTGTCTGTACACCCTTATTTTCGACCGGTATATCCAAAATTGGTTCAAAACTTCCCAAAATACCTTTCCCTTTTGATTTATCCAGAATGGTGGAAGTTGTTGACTTAACAAAATCTTCATGAGATGAAAGAAAGTCCAGATTCATTTGGAAGAATTTTGCCCAACCCTCAATGGTCTCATTTATCACCTCATTAACTATGCCCATCAGTAGGCTTATTTGTCGGGGTTTTCTACTAAAAATTGTCCTATTAGCAACATCAATACATCTCTTCATTTCCTCATTACTAATAGCACCACATAAAGTCAAAAGTTCTACATATTTCATCTCCCTATCCCTCTTGATTGCGTCAAGTCTCCTAGCATCTAGTCTATTGTACAATGATAGAGGTATTTCCTTCAAAATTTCTACTAAGGTTGTCTTATAAATATCTATATGCAACAAAATTGCCTCTTCTATCTCATTCTGCTCATTTTCTTCTAAACTCTCATAATACATAGATACATTTTTCAAAATTCCATCTTTTGCAATTTCATCAATTAATTCAGCATAGGTCATTTTGTCCTTATCGGACTCAGTATCATGACTCTTCTACTTTTTGCTGGGGGTTGCTGGAGTAGATGTAACTGGTTTTATCTTTTGTGTAGGCTTCCTTGCCGGAGGTAGGGGTGCAATAAGCTTTTTTACCTTTCTAAAAAGTTTCCTCCTTGGCTCCACCTTTTCCTTCTCTACTGGTGGTTAATCTACTTTCTTCCTCTGTACCCTTCTAAAAGCTAGAGGTTCATTCTCCTCTAGATTAGAATTAGAAGTGATGGTATAAATGTAAGCTTTAGGCTTCTTCACTTCCAGAGTACTAGCCACTATCCGCTCTCTTGCTAGTTTAGATCCAGAACCCATTTCAGTATCTATTTTGTAAATGACATCCTGCACAAAAGTAGACATCTTTTCTATTTTCTTCTCCCTCCTCTTCCTGTTGAAGTCATTTTTTATTTCAAGGGCCTTCTCTTTTGCTGTGCCAAAGTGTTTGGTCTTGTCATCCAATGGGGAATCTATACGCATTTTTTCATAGAGGTCCAAAAATTTATCATCCACCTCATATCCAAGCTTTGTGACCTAGATGGTCCTTGGTTCTATTGCCTCCATGAGGGTTTCATCAGTCTTCACCATGAAACAAATATCAGTGGAGTATTTTTCCACAATGTTCTTTGATAATTTCTCCCTCTGCCTCATGTTTTTTTGAAATGTTTTGAAAGAACCCCAAATTTTCTCATCTCTGTCGGTACCAAGACCGATGATTGCTTCCTTGATCTGCATACATATCGGTATGTCATGAGACTAACGTTTCTTTCCAAGACCAGGTAGCTGATTCATGAAGTAAAGCATCAGAAAAACAATGAGATTTCTATATCTGAAAGTTCCTTTCTTAACTCCCTTGATCTTTCCAAGATTTAACATCAATTCACTCCTCAACCATTCACATAAATCATATTTTGCATCATTCCTTAGCATCTGATATGCAACATGAATGCAAGAACTAGCAATAGAATTCAATCGGCTAGATTGAGTTACCTTATAACCTATTATCATGCTTACAAATTCCACATCATTGTCAGTGATTGTGCTGATCCTCATTGATCTACTATCATGAGTTGCACCAGTGAGTTTCTCAACCTTTGTGTTAGAGATTTTCTTGCCAGGTTCTTGTTCGACCTTGGGTAAGCTGGGGACTACTTCAATAGACTTATTGGTGATCATGTAAGGTCGATCTAGCCAGATAAACTCATTATGAACCCTACTCAGAATGTATCTAATGATATCATCTTTGAATTCCAGTATGTATAGGATACCGGTTAACCCTAGATCCTCAATGGCCTTGTATTCGAGCTTGATGGTTTTGGAGCTGCCCAGTATCATAGATTGATACATTCTTTTGATCTCCTTTGTGCCTAGATCCTCCAAGGTGTAGTGAATGTATGCCCTTAGGTCTTGAACATACATCATGTCGTCAGGAATTCTAGAAAATGCTCCCACAAAGTCTTCTTTCTTAGCTATCAGCGAAACCTCCTTGAAGATGGGTCTCAGCCTATCCTTAACTTCAACAACGGTGGGATTTGTAATGAAAGTAGGAGATGAAGATCCAGATGCCATTTCAAACAATACCTGAAAGTGAATGTCGGTTGGAAGATTGATTGCTTCTCAAATAACTACTTGAAATCCTTTCAGAATGCTTTTGCATGCTCTTAATTCACCTGAAATTCGCCTTTTCTTTGCTCTGAATGCTTGAATGTTGGGTGAGTAAAAATTAATCCATGTTCTCCTTTTATTAGCAAAAAAATCCTAATCTTTCTCTACCATAAATGCTTCACAAACTACCCTACCAGATGCCGGTTTCACAGTCTTGTGTCGAGTGAACCTTCATGATGAACACAACTCTCTAGGTCTCTTCCAGATCTCCTTAGATCTCCTTTGGGGGAATATGCAAGATTTGCAATGAGTTTTCCAACCCCTAAGGCTTATACCTCAATTACTGGTGGAATTTCCTGTCGATGGAGGAATACCCTCTTCTACCAGTGGAATTGTCGGTGTTGTTGCATGTCCATAGGGTCCTTCAGATTTTCCAACCCATATCTTGGTGTGATCTTGTTGTATTTCATCTACCTTCTACTTTCCTTTCTCATTTTCTTAATTATTGCTAACCGATTGAGTCTTGCTTCTACAATACTTACCAATATGACCTATTTTGTTCCATGCATATCATGTAACATTGTTCTTCTGAATTGTTTTGACATATCCAGTATCATTCCTTGACCTACAATGATTAGCCAAATGTCCAAACTTTCCACATGCATGACATTTAACATCCATTCTGCAGTTTTCTGACTTATGACCATATTTCTTGCAATTTGTGGATTGACCGAGAACAGAATTGTAGTTTTGATTTTCTCTATTTCTACATTGTTTAGCCATATGCCCAAATTTATTGCAAATAAAACATCTACCATTGAATTTATAAGCATTAGATTGCCTTACTGGTTTCCTCTATTTTGATGAGTTCTGCACACCGGTTGTCTGATCTACAATACCGAAGCTTTCACCTTGTACAAATCCAAGTCCTCTAGAATCATCACTTTGCCTTTGTCTTTTCAGTAAGTCATCCAATTGTGCAACATCGATCCTAAAATTTTCTTTGTACTCACTTGCAGCAGTCATATAATCTCTCAGAGATATTACTTGTCTTTCAAGTTCTTGTTCATTATTCCAGGATTGCACCATACTAGTTTTCAACATATCATTCTCATGAGCCAATCTGTCACATTCTTTAGATTTGTTCTTCAGAGATGTAGCAAGATTTTCTTCTTTCTTCTTTCTTTCCTCAATATCCTTAGACATCCTCACAGTCAGGTCTTGTATTTCATTTTGCATGAGCATGTTTTCTTGACTCAACTTCTAACATTATTCCTTGAGTGCATTATCATCATCTTGTTTTTGCAAAAGTTCCTTCCTTCTAGCTTGAGCTGATGATAACCTTTCTTGCAGGATGAATTCAATTCATCTTGCAGTTTCAAGTTCTTCATCCTTTCAACATCATAATCCTCAAGAGCCATCTCAAGTTGCTTTTCCATATCCATGTCTAAAGATCATGGTTTTAGGATCTTCCTCAAGATATTAAACTTCCTCCAAGGTACCAAGCTCTGATACCAATTGTTCAGATCTTGAGAGGGGAGGGGATGAATCAGTGTTTTGCAAGTAAGATAAGATTTTATCCTTTTATACCATACACATATAAACTGATAAATAAATAAACATATAACTTGAAGAAAATAAACCATCCACATGAATGAACACCATAACACACAAAATTTACACATAAAAAACCTCAAAGAGGAAAAACTATGATGGGATTTGTGACCCACAATATCAATTTAGTGGCCATATGATGTTAGGATTCCCAAAGATACTGAGAGGGGGGGGGGTGAATTAGTATCTAACTGGTGAGTTAATTTTCTGAACTTATTAAATGAATTGCATATCAAAACAGTGTACTGGTAAACCCGAATTAATGCAGTAAACAAGAATAAGAAACACAACATAGAATGCACACCATATCATAAGCACTTTTAATGCATAGGCTAGAGATAGATTTTAGTCTGTTAGCATGTGTAGCTTTATATCCAAGAATCATACTGATGTAGGTTCAATTTGAGAAATAAGACATACCTCTTCATTTGCTAGTCTTCCTCTAGTCATAACTCCTTGATACTTGTTCCCAATTATCTGATCTTTAGAGTGGTTCAATCTTACATACCGGGGTGTCTTTGTTTGTCGGTGATGCCTTCTAAAATTTTTTGCAATATGTCCAATCTTGTTACAAGCATAACAAGTCACATTATTTTTCTGAATTGCTTTTCCATATCCTATGCCGATATGTGTTCTGCATTGATTAGATAAATGTCCAAATCTTCCACAAACATAACATATTACATTCATTTTGTAATTTTCTGAGTTGTGACCAATTTTGTTGCATTTAGAACATTGACCGATGGGTGCATTGATGTTCTGATAGTTTCTAGATCTACACTGATTTTCTCTATGACCATGCTTGTTATAGTTAATGTATTTTCCATTGAATTTATAGGCATTAGGTTGTCTTACTGATTTACTATGATCCTGATTGTTTGCAGTACCAAAGCTTTCACCAACTTCAAAGCCAAGGCCATTTGTGTCTCCATTAGGTTTCTAATTTTTCAATATGTCACCGAGTTCTTCTGAACTTTTCTTGAATTTCTCTTTGTGTTGATTTGCAGCAGCCAACTCGTTCTCCAAGATTCCTTTCTGTCTCATGAGTTCAGTTCTATTATTTTGTGTATGTATCAAATCTATTTTCAACATATCATTTTCATGACTAAGTCTTGTGTTTTTATTTCTAGCATCATTTAGTCTTCTAACCAAGTCATCTTCATTCTTCTTTCTGTCTTCAATGTCTTTACAAAACCTCATTGTCATATCTTGCATCTCACTCCTCATATTACTATTTTCTTGTCTTAATTTGTTCACAAGGTCATTAAGAGTTTCTTTTTCACTATCATCACTCTGCATCTTCTCACAAAGTTATCTTCTTTTGTTTCTAGCAATAGTGAGATTTCCTTGAAGTCCTTGAATTATTTCCTGTGCGGCCTTCAAATCATCTTCAAGTTTGATATTCTTCAACTTTTCTGCATCATAGTCTGAAAGTGTTGTCTCTAATTGCTTTCTTAAGTTTTCCATCTCTACCGGTGTCAGAATCTTCCTCAAGCTGTTAGACGTTTTAAAATAGAGGACCAGGCTCTAATACCATTTGTTAGGATTCCCAATAATACTGAGAGGGCGGGGGGGTGAATCAGTATCTAATCGGTGAGTTAATTTTCTCAACTCATTAAATGAATTGCATATCAAAATAGCGTACCGGTAAAACCAGAATTAATGCAGTAAACATGAATAAAAAACACAACATAGAATGCACACCATATCATAAGCACTTTTAATGCATAGGCTAGAGACATAGTTTAGTCTGTTAGCATGTGTATCCTTATATCCAAGAATCAAATTGATGTAGGTTCAATTTGAGAAATAAGATATACCTCTTCATTTGCTAGTCTTCCTCTAGTCATAACTCCTTAATACCTGTTCCCAATTATCCGATCTTCAGAGTGATTCAATCTTACATATCGGGGTGTCTTTGTTTGCCGGTGATGCCTTACTTCTACAAAATTTTGCAATAAGTCCAATCTTGTTACAAACATAACAAGTCATATTATTTTATTGTAATATCTTTCATTGAGCCGACCTACTCAATTGGTCTTAGGTTATGGTATAAATGTAAGATCTCATTTATGAGATTAAGATATGCAAGGAAGGAGATTGTAATAAGGTATATGTGAATATTAGCAGAGCTATACACATAGATATCATTCAAGATTGAAGGAAGGTTTGAAGAAGGAATATCAGAGCTAAACCGATACTGAATCCAGCATATGAAGATGCTACTTTGAGCAATACATTATCATTGGATTTAACCATCCAATTGTAGTCAGTGTGACTCCCATTTGTGATTGACCAGTGAGCTCTAGGTGCTTGGCCTTTCTGCATGTGTAGACCCCATTTTGTAACACATACTATCTGTAGTAGTATCATCTGATTGTGGGTAAGGTTTCCCACCATGGTTTTTACCCTTATAGGGTTTCCACGTACAAACTTTGGTGTTATGTGTTGTGGATGTTATTGCCTTTCTGTTTCATGCATTAATCTTTACCGGTACTGCGATTAACTGATAAACTGTCTACCGGCATAAATTTTGGTTTATCGGTATTAAGCATTAATTTTTGGTTAAGCTAATTTTGGTTTGAATTTATTGGACAACTGATTCACCCCCCCCCCCCACCCCCCCTCTCAGTTGACTCTAGGGCCTAACATATGAAATATATTACATAAAGAGGGGGCATGCACATGCAAGAAGGCACACTGCTCATCACTAAAGAGTCTCACTGACTGACTACAAGCTTTTGTTGAAGGAAAATAATGAAAATGAACTCACAAAATGCATTTTCTATGCCAAAAAGAGTTTTGGCTATAGCTCTACTCTGTAGTGATTCATAAACCCTAAACACTACTACCAATATCACCTTCCCTCCAAGAATGTCTTACAAAACCTTCACAAATCACTACATGATACAACATTCACATACAAATGATCTTTGCATTCCATAATCCTATTATGTTATGATCCACATCTTCTATTCTCACATACTTATTGATGATATGTATATTTCATAATGACCTAACACACTGACCTATATACCCATTACAAACAATATGCCTTATGTCGGCTTACAATACAAAAAGGTATATAATGTCGGCCTTATACAATAATTACAAAATGATTTTCTAAATAAATATTTCTTGATGTCGGCTTCCTTAAAGTGTTGGATGTCGATGCCAGTGCCAGTTGTAACCTTGGATACTCTAATGCTGGTGTCTATCGGTGAATGCCTCCTAATGTCGATATATGACTCCCATCAAATCTTGTTGTCATCAATGATAACAAAATGAATCCAATGAGTGTCAATTGCCAACAGTACTTTGATTCCAAGTCTTGCCTGAATCTTCTAAATTATTTTCTGCTTCTACCTCAATCTCTTTGCTTTGTCTTTATCATTCTACTTTAAACATTCATCGGTTTGAAATCCAAGTCCAATCTCAAGTCTAAGTGAGCTTTCTGCATGTTGATCAAATCTTCCAAGACCTTATTGCTATCAAGAACCTTACTCTTTTCCTCTGTATTCTTCACTTCTTGTTCTAACTTCACACATTCTTCAGTCTTCATCTTGATTGATTCTTTCAAGGTTTCCTCAATCTTTTGCATCAGATCTTTAATGGATTTATTATGCTTCTTCAAATGATTGTTCTTCCTTATGCCCTAATTTGAACTTCTAGATTTGTTCTCTCAGCGTCTACACACATTCATTCGCTACCTTCACATTCTCTTTCAATTCGTCATTCTTAGATTCAACACTTTTTCAAATCCTCAAGAGTTGTCTACAATTCTTCATCTAACTGATATTCTTCACTCCAACTCATCAATTCCATGATTCAACCAACAAAGATCTCTCTCAAGTAGATAAGGTTTCAAGCAAGAGACCAAAGCTCTAATACCACTTGTTGAATTGGTTGAATAGATTGGAATAATGAGAGGGGGGTGAATCAGTATTCCCACAGATTCTAAAAATTTCTACAACTTCTTAACCATTTACTAATATACCAATTTCATTAATTAAGCTCATCAACATGAAATAGAAAATACAGAATAAACAAGAAACACAATCACAAATGGAACACTGGATTCTATATGTGGAAAAACCAAATGGGAAAAACCACGAAGAGTGTTAGCTCTCAAGATAATATAACTAGTTATATGGTGTATACAAAATGGGTGGCTCACTCTCGGATGTCTCACTACCAGATTACTAAAGTGGATCACTACAATAGAAAGCAGTGAACTAAATAAAATTGCATCTCCAAATGCATGAAATCAGTTCCAAGATAAGCTTAGATAACTTCTCACAAAAGACCCACATTCGATCTGAAAATGGATTATTGTTCCATTGCCTACAATGTATCCAATAAAGGATTGCAACACCACTGACCACAACTTTGCATGCTCCTTACTCTATCACATAATATATATTTCGTTGATTCTCACTCTGCACTTCTTTTATCTCACTTCGACACACATCACTTCTTCTACTAAATTCATACACACATATATATACTAGAAAGCTTATACACTTGGATAATATGTCGGCCAAGCACAAATAATGTGCTATCCAAATCAACACGTTATCTAATAAAACCTTAACCAGAAACATGATAACAAAGTTAGCCTCCACATGATCTCCTACATGCTTCCTTTACTCATTTTATTTACCGATGCATACTATATATTTACCAAGACAAAATAGGGGTCAACTGGACCCATAGATACGAACCCATAGGCACAAAATTTCAAGAACAACAACTCCTAACTCCAAGATACAGATGCAACAAATTTCCATGAACATATATAAACACAACAAATATGATTAATATGATCGATACCAAAACTCACAAAACTAATACCAAAATATGATAAAAACCAAAATAAGAACAACTCAAGGTTTTAGATATGAGGATCTTTCGGAAACAATTCCACCAAATCAACTATGCCTCATATCACATACATACCTATCTTCCACTTATAATAGAACTACAATATCAAAATTATTTCTAGCAGCATACACCATCCAGTCCTAACTAGATAACTATATTTTACATCAATGACAACAATGACAATTATATTCTAATATATCCAAATCCCCTAGAAATTCTAAAGCTATTCTTTATAATTGTGTTGATCTTGGACATTTTTGTAAGGAGTGAAAATAAGAAAAGAAGAAGAAAAATTGAAGAGATCTGGTTTTGGTTCTAAATTCTAGAAGGAAGATGGTGATGCATCAATTGCATCCTTGGCCACTCATGTGGAAAATAATGCATGGTTGATTGACTCAAGTGCATCTTTCCATATGATCTCTAATAGAGATTGATTTTCTAAATACCAAGAATTTGATGGAGATAAGGTGTACTCAAGTGATGATTCTTGTTTAAATATTGTTGGCTATGGTAAATTTAGAATAAAGTTTCTTGATGATAGAATAAAAACAATTAGTGGTTTGTTGTACATCCTTGGATGAGTAAGAAATTTTTTATTTGTGAGAAAACTAATAGATGCAGGTGTGCAAGTAGTCTTTTTTCATGCAGAATGCAAGATAGTTAGAGGTGCTATGATGATTCCTATAAGTGTTAATTTTGACACATTGTATAAGCTTGATCTAAACACTATTGAATACAATAATACTTCTTTGAAAAGTGATTCTATGATTTCTTTATTGGAAAAGGTGACGGTTTTACCTAAATAGAAAATGTTCATGGTGAAGCAAGGGAAAACAATGCAATAATGTAAAGGTTAGTTTAAATCAAAATTGTAGACTAGGAAATTGAGGATTCATCAAAACAAATAACAATTAGGACAATCACAAAACCTAAAACTACAATGAAAACAATCCTAATCTAATCAATGAAAACATGAAGACAAGACATTCAAAATGAAATCAAAGCAAACCAAATGCAAATATCTCCTTCATGTGGCTCCATTGTTCTTCTTTCACCTTCCAATTTGATGTTGTTCTCACCTACAAAGTGCATTTGCAAGTGGAAAGCAAGTTGTGTATGAAATTTGTAGCATAAGGTTACTCAAAAATGTGATTGATCTATTGACAAAGGAACTCATCCAATTTATAGACAAATTGGAGAGAGGACAAGATTAGCATGAAGAGATTTGAAAGGAAATTCAAATTAAGAATGGCAAAATTATGACAAGTGTATGACAAATTGCTATGCAATGTGTTATGACAATGATTTGAAATAGAAATAGAAATTAGGAGAAATTAGAAAATTAGGTTAGAAATGATGAATTGGAAATTAGGAAATTAGAAATTGATGAAATTAGAAAATTAGGTGAATTAATTAATAATTTTTCATTCATTAATTAATTCACAAAAAGAGGGGGAATTAATTAGCCAATTAAATAAATATTTAATTGTGACAAGAAGACTTAGGATAAATAAATAAATTATTTAACCTAGAGGGAAAATGACAAACAAGATTAAATGAATAAATCATAAAACCCTAGAAGATGAATTAGAAATGCAAGGACGACAATTAGGTCTTGACAAAAGATAATTGATGTAGGGTCGATTTGATCATGATTCTGACTGACAAAGGACCAATGTTGATAAATGATTGAGATTGGGTGACAAAAATCAATGATAAATAGACCAAGATTAACAAGGAGATCAAATTGATAGGCGCAAATTGACGAGGAACAATGACTAATTGATCCAAATTGACATGATTGAAAAGGACAAGGATCGATGACGAATTGATCGCAAAATGACAAGATTGACAAGGACAAGGATCGATGACAAATCGATCACAAAATGATGAGACTAACGAGGACAAGGATCGATGACAAATCGATCGCAAAATGACGAGATTTGACAAGGACAAGGATCGATGACAAATCGATCGCAAAATGACAAGATTGACAAGAAGACAAGGATCGATGACAAATCGATTGCAAAATGACAAAATTGACAAGAGGACAAAACCCTAAGTCTATCATCGATTAGGATTGATGATGTCCAAAATGATGATAAATGAGCACGCACATTGATGCGACAAGATAAGATCGACCAAAATCATGACTAAAGATTGTTATCGACAAGACCTAATTTGAAAGTGATAAAAATGAGGAATGCAGAAGAAGGAATCGATGCTCGCAAATGATAAAGACCAAATGCGCAACATAGAAGAAATGTTAATGCGACGCAAGAACCCTAAAATAAGGCAATGCGCAAATGTTAAAGTATGACTCCGCAAGCGTTGACCATATTTAGATGTCTACAAAAATAAGTATAAACATTCAAATAAATACAAGATTAACCCTGATAATGTTGACTCTTGTTCCTCCAATTGGACCTTCAGTGAAGACAAGGATGCACCCCTCCTCAACTTGATTGGATTGGTCCTAGATGGGTGTGTGGAATTCTCTCTACAACACAACAACAATGGTTATAACTTGATGGATGACTGAATGGATGATTGAAATGGCTAAGTGTGGGAGATAATTTGAATACAATGGTAATTCTATGGAGATGATTCTAATCATAAACTAACAGCATAAGACTACACAAGATTGAGATATGGAAATGAGGGGAGGAGACACCAATTTATAAATTTGAAGAGGCAAAAATGGAGGGCCAAGGTTGATTTGGAATGGAGGGTGGAGATGGAAGGAAAGTGATGATAAGGATTGAGAGGAAATGGTGTGCAGACCAAGAAAGTTGCAAGAAAGGCATTTCTTCTCTCCACACTCCTTAAGGTGCATAGCGAAGAGTCCTCAATGCACTTTGGAAGAATAAAAGGAATTTAGAATTCCTTGGGAAGGGACAAGGGAATTAAACTTCCCAAATAGAATATTGCATGGGAAATTAATTTTGACACATTGTATAAGCTCGATCCAAACACTATTGAATGCAATAATACTTCTTTGAAAAGTGACTCTATGATTTCTTTATTGGAAAAGGTGAGGGTTTTACCTAAATAGAAAATGTTCATGGTGAAGCAAGGGAAAACAATGCAATAATGTAAAGGTTAGTTTAAATAAAAATAATTATAAACATTCAAACAAATACCAGATTAACCCTCATAATGTTGACTCTTGTTCCTCCAATTGGACCTTCAGTGAAGTCAAGGATGCACCCCTCCTTAACTTGATTGGATTGGTCCTAGATGGGTGTGTGGAATGTTCTCCACTACACAACAACAATGATTATAACTTGATGGATGACTGAATGGATGATTGCAATGGCTAAGTGTGGGAGTTAATTTGAATACAATGGTAATTCTATGGAGATGATTATAAGCATAAACTAACAACATAAGACTGCACAAGATTGTGATATGGAAATGAGGGAGGGGAGGAGACCCCAATTTATAGATTTGAAGAGGCGAAAATGGAGGGCCAAGATTGATTTGGACTAGAGGGTAGCAATGGAAGGAAAGTGATGATAAGGATTGAGAGGAAATGGTGTGGAGACCAAGAGATTTGTGATAAAGGCATTTCTTCTCTCCACACTCCTTAAGGTGAATAGGGAAGAGTCCTCAATGCACATTGGAAGAATAAAAGGAATTTAGAATTCCTTGGGAAGGGACAAGGGAATTAAAATTCCCAAATAGAAGATTGCATGGGAAGAATAGAGAAGAAAATGAATTTAAAATTCCTTGGTAAGAGAAGGCATGTGGATGTGCAAAGGATTTGAAATCCTTTGACATGACTAAAGTGGTTGCATTTAAGGTTTGGAAGGTGAGAGGAGACAAACCATTTATGGAAATGAGTTGACTTGCTCCTAATCATGGTGATTAGGATTGTGCAAATTATTAAGAGGGGAGATTAGGTGGGTTAATGAGACATTAGAAAGCAAGTGGACAAGCTAGGAGGATTTGACATGAGAAGACAAAATGAGTAGAGGAATTTAAAATTGAGGAATAATGACAATTAGGCTTCTAGAAGAATTGATTAGGCTAAGTGAGGATTAGGGAAAGTGATTTGTAGGAATCACTTTAGTTAGGTTAATTAATTAAAATTAATTAGCCAAGTGAAATTTATAAGAATTAATGGTTTGATTGACTTTAGAAGAATAGTGAAAATAATTAATTTATTTGATAAATTAATTATTGGACTATAGTCACAACATTAATTAAATTTAACTAATTAATTTTGAGTGGAGTGAGGATATCATATAATTAAATTAATTAATTACATAAAAAAGCTAAATTAATTAAATATTTAATTAATTAATTTTCGGCGTCTACATTTTGCCCCTCTTTTACACAGCAAAAAAATTGGTGGTGGGTAAAAGATAGAAAAGGATGCTCCAATATGGAGACATGGGTGGTACATGCCACCTCGAGAATTTAACCGATTTTTTTTAGAAAAAAATTTCAAGAAAGTTCTCGAAAAGACGGAAATAGTTGGAAGGAGAAAAGATAGGAAGAAGAGAAAATAGAAGAAATGAAAAGGATTTGGAAGAAATGGGAGGAAAAATGGAGAGAGGGAAAGAAGAAGGGGGAAGGGGGACCCTATATAAGCCACACAAGGCCCAAAGAGAGGTCATTGTCACAAACACACTTTGGAGAACATAGAGAGAGTAGAGCACTGAGGAGCCATGAATTGCATTCCTCACCATGAGAATTGCATGGAGAGGGTTTGACGGTACCAATAACTGGTTGAGTACGACCCACCAATATGTACCCCAACCTAGATTTATAATTTTGTAGATTAGTATTAATTTAAGAATTAATTAAGGAGGGGGGGTAAACTTGTTGGGGCACAGATGTCGATCACCATTTCGGTGTTTTCATAGGGGATCACCTACCCAGGAATTCCTCGCCCATCTAAAAGATCAATGTCTGCATGAACATAGATCTCTCGATTAGCATCTTCGCATGTGGGAGGGGGATAAAAAGAGACAGACTGCAAAATGGTGTCTTTGTTCTATAGTTCAGTGCACAAGGTGCAGTTTCGACGTCTACACCTAAGGAAGAACGTTGTCTCCACCTAGGGAGGAAAATAGAATAATTTAGATAAAAGAGGATAAATGGGGGCAATGAGATGCCCTAGGTATAGAAAGAGACTAGAATAGGCTAGAATAATGCCTAATGAAGTGGTTCTCCTGAATGTTGGAGAATCTTGACATTTTGTATTCTTAGGAGAATTGGGTACCAATGATGGCATTGTATAGGCAATTGAATGGAGATGAGTGAGTTGTACTGAACTCACTAGGACTTTGGTTTATAGGGTGATGGCCTCAGATTCGGGTGCATACAACTATGATGACAACATTTGTTGAGAGGTGGAATAGTGATACCTATTCCTTCCACCTACCTACAAGTGAGGGCAACATCACCCTCCTTGATGTATGGTGGGTCTTGAAGGTTTTGATTATAGAGGTAATCCCTAAGTATCAATTGGATCATAAGGAGGACTATCTGAGATGGGTGTGTGAGTCTGAAAATCTCCTCATGGACAAGATGAGGATGAGGCTGCAAGAGGCAATGGAGCAACATTGAGGTATTCCCTAGATGGTTTTATTTATCTATGGGTTAATCAGTGGATGGTTGATGCTTGATTTGAGATGACATTGGTTTTCAATTGGCTAGAGCAGATGTCTCTACTATATGATGGAGGATGGAGTGGAGTATGCATGGGGAGTAGTGATCTTAGTAAACTCTATCACAATATGCATATTTGTGTGTACCGAGGAACTATAAGAATCCTGGGACCAATATTACGTTGCTACATATTTGCACATGGGAATATATTGTCATGACACAACCACTACGGATGCAGGATTAGAGGCCTTACTATCCATATGTTGACAGGTAGAGAGGCTTGTTGCACTATAATCAGGTCGGTGCCACCTAGTTTTGGAGACAGATACTGGACAAGGTAATGGTTTTCACATGGCATCCATACAAAGATTGTGAGCACTGGGGGCATGATTACATGTTGGCATGGGTGCAGTCCAAGTAATAGCTCTTTGGGAGGACAATCTATGTTATTGATCAATACTTGCCACACCGTTTGATGAGGTAGTTTGGTCTTATACAAGACATTGTCAGGCATGAGCACAAATTGATGAATACTGATGAACAACTAATACCCTAATTAGTACTAAGAGGGGGGGGGGGTGAATCAGTACAGACAAAAACTTCTCACCTTATCATATTAAAACAATGTTGACTGGTTGTCTTCTCCACTGAACTCAACCTTGGCTATACTGGCTAAACACAAAAATACTTCAGACAACTTAAAATGGTAAAATAGAAGTACTTCAAACATCATATAACAAGTCTCAAATCTACATAGAAATTACTGACTTGATCATGCATAAGTTGCAATAGTAATACCACCACCATTAGCTTTGCATGCATATTCAACTAAACAAAGACTGCTCAATCATCACATAAAAAATATACAACCCATGACACGAATTTTTCACATGGAAACCCAAATGGGAAAAACCACGGTGGGGATGAATACCCACAAGCTTGTTTTGAACTCTCTTGAAGTCTGCTCTGTTAGGAGCTTAGTCTAGTTAAAGACTTTACAATAAGGTTCTGTTAGAAACTGATCCTGTTAGGGATCACCTGGTTAAGGGATGACTATAAAATCTGATTAAGGATTGAAACCCTATTAGGAGTTACCACCTAGTTAAAGGAATCACAACATAAGCCTGCTAAACCTTACCCAGTCAAGGGATTTACAATATGTTGAAGTGGTTAGAAAACAACAGGTAAAACACCAATATGAAGATAGCACACCTTGCTAGAGAAGATCATTTTAAGCTCCTCTCTTCTGCAATCACACTCTACAGATCTCTCACTCAGGTTTGGAAAGTATTCAATCTCCCATTAAGAAGACACACACACACAACATTTGCCAACACATACAAAATCTGAACTACATCGACCTTATAGACAATCACTTGGTCAAAAGCATAAACCCAAAACCTAAGTTTTATAAAGACGGTTTGCTCCTGACCATCTTCTTATAAGCGGTCCAACCCTGACCATTCAAACCCATTGGATACAATCTATATTAGATCGTTGAACATTTTGCATCTGGCATTGTTTAGGCTTTTCAGGAGACGATCTAAATCAGATCATGAATCATTCTGCATCTTCAAATTAATGACCCATCCTGCGCTCTTCACCTACCAAATAGGAAAAATGCACACTCCTGAGGTAGGACATTAATGCATTCAGTCTAACATGATATTTTATTCTTTACCTTGCAGGTCACGACACGTCTTTGGTTTCTTTGCATAAGCCAAACCGATAGCCCTAGATTGTCAACCGGTAGACATACTTAGTGAACCCCAATACTGGTCCACTCCATTTTGGTTGTCCATTACCACTGTTGATCACCATACATATCAGTTCATACTGGTTCCTTTTGCTTGAACATCAATAACAACTTCTTTTGATCTTCATCCTTCTAGAGAACTTATTGACATCAATGATAATATACATCAACATCGCTTCATCATATGCCAACACAAACATTTTCATATTACCAGAGAGCATGCTACATGGGGAGATTATGTGGGTTCATTCATGGTGTGGTTGATCTAGATAGGGGCATCTATGGTGCCATGGTATGAGTGGTTAGTAGTGGGAGATGATCCAGGGTATGGTGGGAGGCACACAGGCTAGTTCACCTTACTATTTCAGGAGTATTGGAGGAGGATGAGATCATGCCCTCAGTTGACAAGAGTCATTGGAGAGGGGGATGGTCCAGGAGAGGGGGAGGCTACCAGAGGAGCTAGGCCATAGGTACAGGTAGGGAGGGGAGGACAAAGGAGGAGGGGAGGCTAGAGGAGGAGAAGAGGTCAGAGAGGAGGAGTACTAGAAGTAGTAGTACCATTACAAGTAAAGGTACCTGTTGATGTATTTTTTATGCACATGTGAACACGGAATAAAATACCCAAAAGTATCGTATCCTCTCTTGATCAGAGATTCTTAAATGATAAAGATTAGCTTAAGGATCACTTGAGACAACTCCAAGGTTCTAGTATGTCCAGTCACAACGTGTGCATAAGCTTGTTGGTTGATGTGATTGTTGGTATCACAAGGGGACTTACATTGAATTGTCGAATGCTTGAATCACTAGAACTTGATCATTTAATGTTTCAATCTAGTGATATTTTTAATCCTAAACTAACTTAAGTTTTAAAAAAGGAGAGCAAAAGATAAAGAGGGTGTGAGAGTATATTATAATACCTAGAATGCAACAAGATAGGTGAATGATCAAATGGAATCCTACTTGGTGAGGTCTCACCATCAACTTGAATAATTTGACACAAGCTTAGTGTAATCTTCTAAGGACATTTCAAAGATGTTCAAATCATTACCATCAGATACTTCTCACCATTCAAGTTAATGCATAAATAATAGACCCATAAAAATTTGAGGTTAAGCTCATATCATTCCAGTTGACCACGAAAGGCACACTTACAATCAGCAAGAGGCTAGTGGTATGGACAAAACATACTTCACACAAATGCATTCAACAATTTCTTCTATTAGAACTAATCAACATGTAAGTAAATTGAGAAGTAGAGACCATGCGAGTTGTTAAAGTAACAAATTCACCATAACTTCAATTAAATCAATTTCTCTTTACAACAAAGTTTGGCACAATCTTTGCCTTCTCCCAATCTAACTTATATTTTAATTTACTATTTTATTCACTAACTATTCACTAATTCCACCACTACTAACTATTAAATTTTACAAATGAAAGCCTTGAGCCTTTTATAGTGCTCTCAATAAAATTCAATGGCTTAGATCAATTTGAGATCAATGTTTGAGATTTTACATTGAAAACCCTAATTAGGGTTTGTTACAACAAACTCAATTTTGGCCAATGAAATAATTACAATATTTTGTCATTATCAATAGATAATAGGGGCAGGGTCCTCAAAGTTTGTTCCTTCATATGATGCGTCAGGTACATTGCATCTAGCCATGTTGATGTCAAACTCCTCTGATTGGTGAGTACTAACTAGGATGACACCTCAACTTTTCTCTTGTGTGTTACTACTTATCAAATTGCCATTAGTTTCATATCCAAAGTCATACTATATATTCTAGTCGGTTAGTATTACCGAATCATGCAGTCGGTACACACAAAGAAGTCAGTATGAATAGTCTAGTCGGTTACAAAAGAAAGCAGTCATAGAACACAGTATTCACCGAGTTGTTTACTGAGTAATGTTTCATGGCTACTGAGTGGAAAAGTTAACTCACCGAGCTGATATTCACCGAGTGAAACATTTTACCAGATACATTGAACTTGGAGATGCACATGAAAACATGTTACAAGATCGAGGCACATCTAACCGTTTTTTGCATTGGAAATTGCACTAGGAGATTGTGTATGATTACAAGGTCAATCTAACCAATGAGATATTTTGTTTAGTTATTCATTCAAAGAATCTTTTGTAAAGATCAAAGCAATGAATCAAATCACCGCTATAAGAGATCTATTTATACAACATGATTCTAGTGTTAAAAAAAGGAGATATGCAACAAGAGATATAGGGTGTGTGTATATGCATGAAGGAAGACTGTTATAGAGACACAAAGAGGTCACCGAGAAGGTTATTAGTGAACAGTCGAAGAGCAGAGTAAATAGAAGGGTTTACTGAGTTTCATTATGGGTTACCGAGGTATGCTACAAGCTAGGTAATCTTATTCAGAGCACATAGAATCTGCTATAGCATTTCAGATGTAAAGTTGCAGATATTTGTAATGATTTTATTGTAATATTTTGAAGTTGTAAGAGAAACCTTTAACAGGGTAAAAGACTCTAACCAAGTCTATAAATTGTAAATCCTTTAACCAGGTGCTACACTTATATAGTGTTGTAAAATCCTTTAGTAAGGTAGATCTAACTGATCTTGATACTCCTAATAGGGTAAGCTATCAGAAGTAGCTAAATGTAGCTCTAACTGAGCATTGTTTATTATTGCAGTAGTGAATTTGTGGGTGCCATCCCCACCGCAGTTTTTCTCTCTAACCAAGAGTTTCTGCAGGACCAAAATATATGTGTTATGGAGTGAATCATGTATGATTGTTATCTATTAATTTTAGTTTTATTTTATGTTATTTCACTATTCTTTTTATGCATAATAGTAAGGTTATTATCAAAGAAAAGTTTTGAAGTACTGATTCACCCCTCCCCTCTCAGTACATTAGCTTTCCATATTGGGCCTAACAATTGGTATCAGAGCTTGAATCTTGGAAAAGGGTTTAACTACCTAAAGAGAAAGATCTTAGCAATGGAAGGCTACAAACAATCTCAGAGGATTGTGCATCTTCAAGAAGAGCTGGATAATGCAAATCAAGTGATTGCAGACATGCAGAGGAAAATGCAAAAATATCTGAAAGTAAGGAGAAGATTATCTGATGACTTGCAGGATTCTCAAGAGCTAGTAGAACAAATCGAGACATCATCTGAGAACAGTATATCTGAAGAGACTGAAGAAATGATTGGAATGTTGAAAGAAAAGAACAAAGCATTGGCTGATCAACTAAAAGCAATGAAAAGAGAACATGAACATTTCAGTACACAAATGACTGAAAATATAGATGCATTAAGGATAGCTGAGGATAAAGCAAGAGATCTACAAAGAGAGAAACAACTTGAAGCTCTAGTATCTGATAAGGATGATGAAATCATACGGTTAACTGGTATTCAAAAAAATATGACATATCAACTAGGTTATGCACATCATGAAGAAATTCTGAAGAGTGATGAAAATAATCATTAAAACTTGAAGTATCAAGGTTGAATGGTGAACTTGAAATAGAGAAGAAATCCAAAGAATCATTGGAGAAAAGTTATGAAGCATCAAAGATGTTGGATGAGAAACTGAATCTAAGAAGACTCTACAAAGATGGAGGACTCAGTTACAAAGGAAAAGAAACAACCGAGAAAGGAATTCATACTACCAAGCGAGGAGAATCATCAAAACAAGCTGAAAAAAGGAATAACATCAAAAGGAAGAAGCCTATTTGCTACTACTGTGGAAATCAAGGTCATACTGCCAACATATGCCAGATCAGAAAAGGTAAGCAATTGAATATCTCTAAGTCCAATGGATATTGTTATAATTGCAATAAATATGGTCACACACCTAATCAATGTAGGACAAAGTCTATTAACAACTATCAGAAGGCAAAATTCAAAGGGTTTTGTAAAAACTGCAATAGATATGGACATAGTACCAAGAAGTGCTAGTCTAAGCAAAGGAACTACATGAAGTATCCACACCGAGCAAACACTGGAGGTTACCGAACTCACACAGATCCTTACCGACAATATGAAACAATACCATGGGATTATAATACAAGGATATGGTGTGAATGTTGTGGAAGATATGGACATATAAGTGCCAACTGTTTTATAAGGTTTGGAATGAACAACCAGAGATCATGGAGAAATCCTAGTATGGCATGTTTTCATTGTCACAAAGCTGGACATTTAGCTAGAGATTGTAGAGATCAATCGAGAAGAGACACTGAAGAGATAAAAGAAAAATTCAAGATGTTTTGGGAAAAGAAAGAAATTATGTCTGATGAAGAAAGCACCTTACCTACCGAGTTAGGTGTACCTATTTCAAATTAGTCAAGAAAAGGTATGAAGGGACTGCATTCTCTAAATGTTAAATCATAACAGTTCCTATTCTATTATGTACAAAATTCAAAATCTGCATAGTTAAGATGCAATTAGTTAATGAAGTAAAGTTGGGTACTCGTTGAAAACAGAAAATGGAGTAAATCGGTAAAAGGTGAACCGAGTACATTGAATATCTTGACCTAACTTGCACGGAGCCCGATGAGGTATTTTTGAGTACTTAAAAGTGTTTTCATGGTCATTTTCATTCACCCAAGTTTTTGAGAAGCAGAGCAGAGTGAATCAAAGCGATCAAACTTCATTCAGAGCAAATTTCAAGGTATTTACATCAATCTATTCACACTGTTTAGCTATTTCCAATCTAGTCAAATTGCTATTGTCTACTGAGTGTGAAGCATCAGTCACTTATAAACCCTAAGGATAATTTGTCAAATCTTACCCAAAACCTACCATGGCACCAAAGATCCAAGACCCTATAGTTATCCAAAATGTGGAGAAGCCCTTGCTGAAATATTCCCTAACTCCTAAAGTTGCATCAGAACTGGATGATAAAATTGCATTTTCACTCATCCTGGATCGAGTCTTGTTAGTGGAAGATGTCAAATTCTTTACCAAATGTCGTGTTGAGGAACTCGGTCATGTAGAGATTAGTGACACATATGATGAACTGTGCACTGATGGCAAACTAGATAGCAAATTTGAGCATATCAAAATCAAGGGATTAACTGAAGCTCTAGTCTATCCCCATGTGTTCAAACCCCAGTGGATTAATTTTGTATTGAGCAGAGTACATGATGATTTCATGTGGCTACAAGAACAATCATTCAAGATCATGAAGGAAGTCATTCACCTGATCACCGGGTATCCCATCTACGATCATGCTCGAGCATAGAAAATGATATCACAAAAGGAGCTAATTAGTCTAACCAGAGTAGAATCTGATTACCGAGGACTGAAACTAAATAATATCACTGATGCAGAACTAAAGTTTGCAATGAGAGTTATTGGTTACTGTTTCTTCCAATCTGCAAGGGAAAACAGTGTACCATGTGCTGCAATGGACCTGGCCTACAAAATAGTGAAGAAGGGAATGAAAGTAGACTTATGTGAAGTGCTACTAAAGAACTTGTTTGAGAACCTAAACACAATAAGGAAGCTGAAGAAGAACAACTCGACAAACACACTAAAGTTCAGTTCACTACTTGTATGTATGTTTTTCTATTTTGAGAAGTTCTTTCCCTCAGTCGGTAAAGTAGTATGGGAGCTACACCGACCTATCCCCCATCAAATCAATGACTACATCAAGAAGTTAGGAGATAACTTTAATGATATCATGGATGATTACTTCAGCAAATTCCAAGAGAAAATGCACAACAGGTATAGGATTCCACCACAGCTGGTCGAAAAATACAAGGACAATATATGTTTTGAAGTCGACACTGATTATTGCTATGTAAATGCTATTGAATCGAGGAATCAATCATTGCAAGCAATGGGTTGTGAGATTGATTATGATATTACACAACAACAAATTGATGCCTATCTATCATTGCCAAGGCATGCAACTGAACTAAGGTATGGAGCCTATGAAGAGGTGAAGGAGAAAGTAAAAATGAGCATTGTAGTACCTAAGGCTACAAGAAAAGATACAAAGATGATAAAGGTTTTATTTGAGAAATTTGGAGAAGAATCCTCCTCTACACCTATCAAAGGTAATCTTGCCATTACCGAAGAGGAGACAGAAGCTCAAGAGGCTACAATAACATTGAGCATAGAGTTTCCAAAGGGAAAAGTTCTAAAAAGAAAGAAACAGGACATCACAAAGGCCCTACCGACTCCACCAACAAAGAGACCCAACACCAGAGCATCAGCTGCATCATCGAGTAAGAAACAAAAGACTGTTGCCATTCCTAAGGTAACTAAGACTTACAAGAAATCTACTCAGAGACTCATTTTGGCAAAAGAGTCGAGTGATACAGAGTCTAATGATGCAAATTCCAGATTGTGAAAAGCAAAAAGGTAAACATTCACAGTGTTGAAAATTTTTGTGCCAATCTCAAAGAATACAATGGATTTGCAGGATTTAGATATGTTAAGTATGAGACTAGGAATAATGATGAGAAATGATAGATTGAAGAAGTTGTCATCTGTACACTTATGAAGTTTTGGTTAGCACCATTAGAACTAGCAAAGTCACTTCCGAGTGAACTCTACTTACACATTGATAACAGATGGAAATATGCAATGGACTCAGAGAGACAAATAAGAGAAAGAAGTCTAGTCCACCTATTTCCTGACATATCTGTAGCTGAAATCAAGGAGCATCTGACCACATACAATTCTAAATTTCTTGTGAAACAGAGAGCCTTAAAATTAATGAATGGGCTATATATTGATGTGGAGAATGAGACTAAGGCCAAGTGGCAAGAGATCTTCAAACAAAAGGATGTCAGTGAACAATCTCAAATTGAAATTGTTGATGTCACTGAGCAAGATCCAGATGTCATCGAGCAAGGTCTAGACTCGATTGACACTATACAAATCGATGATGTAATGGATGAAGCAGCATTGGAGTAGGAAATGATTGAAGGCACCACCTATGCAAAACATGTCTCTAACAAGTTCAGCCTTATCCGCCGGTGAAGCCACCAGTCTCAACCGAAGCTCCCAAGGACACCGAGCATGTTACTGAAGGTAACAAATTTGAAGCTGCAGAAGATGCAAGTAACAAATCTGAAGCTGCAGCAGATACAGCCAAAGATCAGATGTCTCAAGCACAGACAAGCACTGCAAATGTTACAATTGAGACCCCTAGCACCAAGACACCCAAAGACACTGCAACCTACCGAGGAACCTACTGAGGGTCAACAAGCCTCACAAGCACTTGTCTTAGTGCCACAGACCAAAGGCAAAGAGAAGAAGGTGAGAAAGCATGGTTTTAAATTTGACTTATCTAAACCAATCATGTTGCCCAATGTAGACATTTCCAAATTGAAAGGGCATGCACTTACTGAATTCGGTGAACTATACAAAGCCAAGGCCAAATAGGAGAAGCAACTAGCCATACAGAAAAAGAATAAAGTACTTCAGAAGGTTAGGACACTACTAATAGAAATGCTACCATCAGCAACAGTGTCAACTGATGCATCCATCCATATTCAATTGGATGAACTCCTCAATCAGATTGAAACATCTGGAGTTGATGCATCCAAGTACTTAAGCAAGCTCAAGGATAAAGAGCTTACAACAAAAATGATAGAGGAAGTACAAAAATCAATTGCTGTTGGCAAGGTAAAACTTGTCAAATTCATTGCTGAGTTGTCCCCTCAACTCAAGCCTATTCTTTATTTATTCCAGAAATTGTGTACATTTTCTTTATTAATTAAAGATATCAAAAATAAAACTGATGCAATTGAGAAAGAGATCACCGATCTCTCATCTAAGTTGACCACTGAGCCTAATTCAGTTCAGAATTTTTACAAAAAGCTACAACAGCTCATGGCTCAATAGTTAGAACTGAGGAATGAAGAACATCAAATTAGGATGGATATAATGACCCTTCAAACATTATTCCTTCGTCATCTCTCATCAGTACAGGAACAGATCAACCGAGCTACACGCTTATCAACTACATAAGAGGGAAGCACTCTTGATGGCTTGATATCACTCTTATCTGATATTCAAGCACAAAACTCATTAATGGAAAGTCTCAAGGACTCACTCTCAGTCGCCCTCACTGACACCCGGACCAAGTATAAGACTATTTTTGATCGGTTACCGGCTCCAGATGGAAATTAAGTTTTTAATATTTGTGAAAAAGGGGGAGTAATATTATGATACTACAAAGAGGAATGCCCAACAAAGGGGGAGCAATTCTACATTTGGAGAGTAATACAGTTTTGTTAACACAATTTTGAGTATTGTATACAAGGGGAGTATACCGAGCAGAATATACAGAGCATTCAGAGCACACAATTATAGAACAGAACCGAACATGCAAAATTCAGAGTTATGTACATAATAATGATAGGGGGAGTATATCTGCATATACTATTTTATTGACTATTGTATATATTGCCAAGTATAGTCATTTTGCAAGTATATAGTTTTTGAGTTATGACTTTGAAAGTAGTTTTTGTCAAACATCTCAACTAATGTCAAAAGGGGAGATTGTTACTACTTATCAAATTGTCATTAGTTTCATATCCAAAGTCATACCATATATTCTTGTCGGTCAGTATTACCGAATCATGCAGTCGGTACACACAGAGAAGTCAGTATGAACAGTCTAGTCGGCTACAGAAGAAAGCAGTCATAGAATGCAGTATTCACCGAGCTATTTACCAAGTAATGTTTCATGGCTACCGAGTGGAAAATTTAACTCACTGAGTTGATATTCATTGAGTGAAATGTTTTAATAGATACATTGAACCTGGACATGCACATGAAAACGTGTTACAAGATCGAGGCACATCTAACCCTTTTTTGCATTGGAAATTGCACTAGGAGATTGTGTATGATTACAAGGTCAATCTAACCAATGAGATATTTTGTTTAGTTATTCATTCAAAGAATCTTTTGTAAAGATCGAAGCAATGAATTAGATCACTGCTGTAAGAGATCTATTTATACAACATGATTCCAGGGTTAAAAAAGGAGATATGCAACAAGAGATACAGGGGGTGTGTATATACATGAAGGAAGACTGTTATAGAGACACAAAGAGGTCACCGAGAAGGTTATCAGTGAATAGTCAAAGAATAGAGTAAACAGAAGGGTTTACTAAGTTTCATTATGGGTTACTGAGGTATGCTACAAGCTAGGTAATCTTATTCAGAGCACATAGAATCTGCTATAGCATTTCAGATGTAAAGTTGCAGATATTTGTAATGATTTTATTGTAATATTTTGAAGTTGTAAGAGAAACCTTTAATAGGGTAAAAGACTCTAACCAAGTCTATAAATTGTAAATCCTTTAACCAGGTGCTACACTTATATAGTGTTGTAAAATCCTTTAGTAAGGTAGATCTAACTGATCTTGATACTCCTAACAGGGTAAGCTATCAGAAATAGCTAAATGTAGCTCTAATCGAGCATTCTTTATTATTGCAGTAGTGAAGTTGTGGGTGCCATCCCCACTGCAGTTTTTCTCTCTAACCAAGAGTTTCTGCGTGACCAAAATATATGTGTTATGGAGTGAATCATGTATGATTGTTATCTATTAATTTTAGTTTTATTTTATGTTATTGCACTATTCTGTTTATGCATAACAGTAAGGTTATTATCAAAGAAAAGTTTTAAAGTACTGATTCACCCCTCCCCTCTCAGTACATTAGCTTTCCATATTGGGCCTAACATTGTGGACTTGATTTTTCATCATGAAGAGATGTTGAGAGATATCTCTTTGTTGGTATTTGCATGAAGATTGCATTAATGATATGTTATGTTGTCATTGATGTCAATTAACTGGTAATGATATTATCAACATTGTTGTTATTGTTGATATTGTCATGTAATCAGTAGTAAGAGCTTTGTGGAGGAGATTGTAAATCGGTATGTAATTTTGTCAACTAAACTGATAATTGGTAAAAGGTTAAACCCTCTCTATGTGATGTAACTGGTAAACCCTACTAGTTATTTTTGTTAACCCCTAACAAATTAAGGTTGTTGAACTGGTTATGTTGGTTTATGATCTAATGATGAGTGGTAATGATGGTTACACATATGGTCATTGTATGAAGACAAGTTCAAAATATTTTGGTGCATTTTTGTCTAGGGAATGAGCAAAGTATATTGCATCTAATGCAAAGCACGTGATGAGTTACTGAGTTTGATGAAGTGGTGATCAAGGAGCGGTCGAGGTTTTCTTGATTAATGTGTACAGATTGCTATGTAATCCAACAGTTATACTTGAACCAACTTGTTTGTAATCTCTTTGAGAGAATTAGGTTTTTGTTGTGTTACCAACCTAACTGATTTGTTATAAGGTCGATGAAGTTGCTTTGTTGAAGGTATTGGCAAAAATCAGTTGAGTGTGTGGTTGCCGATCTGGATGATGAGTTTGCAGTTCGAGTAAAGGTAGATAGGAGCTTAAAAGGATCTGATCAGGTTGGTATAGTGCTATTAAGATAGATCAAGCAAATTCCTAATGTTTTCTAACAATTACAGCAGAATTGAAATCCCCTAACTAGGTAATCTCTAACAAGCTTGGTTACTTCTCAAATCCTCTAACAAGGTAATCCATTAGCTTGGATTCTCAAATACGCTACCGAGGTTACTCCTAATAGTGTACTTGCTTCTAACAAGGCATTTGTAGTCAATCCCTTAACCAGATGATTCTTAACAGGATCAGTTCTTAATAGGACTTTTGTAAAGCTTTAATAGGCTTGGCTCCTAATAGGGCAAACTTCAGAAGAGTTCAGATAGTTATCTTGAGAGTCTCATCTCACTGTGGTTTTTCCCATTTGGGTTTCCACGTCAAAAATACTTGTGTCATGTGGTGAATGCTTTTGTGGTTATGATCTTATGGTTGATTTGATTAATTACTTAACTATTCTGATAAGTCATGATAACCAGAAGCATTGAGAAATGAAGTTTGTTGACATATGATAAAGCATTTGGATGTTTACAAGCTTAATGTTGTTTACTTTTAATTTGTCGTAATAGTCAACTGGTTTTCTTATGAGTTTTTGTCTTGACAAAGATATTTCATCTATAAGTTTATTTTGTGTGATTGATATTGAGATTGGGAAAGTTTGTATCAGTTTTTCTAATTACTGATTCACCCCCCTCCCCTCTCAGTGATCTACCAAATACTTATTCTTTTATCATACCATCAATTAGTATCAGAGCATCTCAGGTCCTCTAAGATCTAAGCCTAACATCTTGAGGTAAAGATCTTGCAGATCATGATGAAGAAGGAAGGTCCGAAGTTTAACAGAGAGAACTATAGGATATGGAGCAACATAATAAAAATTTACATCAAGAGTCTGGGAAGTCAGTATTGGGAACATGTCAATACTAAATATGTTGCACCCACAGGGATTTTGACTGATGATTAGAAGAAAGAACAATAGGAAAATCATCAAGTATTAGAGGCCATTATCAGTTCCCTATCTGATGTTGAATATGTAGATGTTCACAATATAGAGACTGCACATGAGGTATGGTAAAAACTTGAAGAGATTTATAGCAGTGATGAACATGTTAAGATTGTTAAAGAGGAGAGTCTACAAGGAAAGTTTGACAACATGAGGATGGCTGAAGGTGAGAATATCCAACAATATAGTCAAAGGATAAAAGAGATAGTCAGTGAAATTAAGAGTGCAGGAGGGAAAGTGGAAGATGCTACAGTGATCAGTAAGGTACCGATAACCCTTCTACTAGTCTACACTATTCGAGTTGAAGCTATTCAGGAGCTAAAATCCATAAACAAAAGTAAGGTAACTCTTGACTCCATCATTGGCAAAGTTACTACTTTTGAATTAAATAGTTATGATGGTAGTGTATAGAAATCCGAGTTTGCATTTAGAGCTTCTATCTCTAACCCATCCATGAGAAAAAGTAGAGATACTAGTCATGGCTATGAATCCAGATCCAACAGAGATGTTGATGATAAAAATATTTTAGTGGAGCTTGAAGCATTGGTGGCAAAGTGGTTGCCTAGAGGCACTGGTAAATATAGAGGTAAATTACCTTTAAAATGTTTTGCATGCAACAAGATTGGCCACATAGCTGCTAATTGTCCTAATGGTGAAAATGAACACAAGAGAGATAAATTCAAGAAGTATAAGGGTAAAGGCAAAAGATATTGTCTTATTTCTATTGATAGTCGTATCACTGATGAAGAATCTTATGATGATGCTAGTGAAGATATTATGTTTGTAGCTATTAAGGAAGAGATATCAAACCAAAAAGTGTTAGTGTCCAAGATGGATAACTCTGATGATTGGATCATTGATAGTGGTTGTTCACATCATATGACTGGTGATTGGAGCAAATTTATTTCCTTGAAGGAATTTGATGCGGGTGTTGTAAGATTTGGCAATGACTCACCCTGCATGGTTAAAGGTAAGGGAGTTATTTCTCTTAATGGGAAGAGCAGTGTTGATGATGTCTACTAGGTTGAAGGTCTAAAGCACAATCTTTGAGTGTAGCACAACTCAATGATAGAGGATACCCACTAGAGTTTAAAAATGGTATGTGCAAAATATTTGACAACAAAGGTGAATTGATTGCAACCGGGAAGAAAACTAAAGGTAACCTGTTTCACCTTAATCCTAAAGTTAGTAACTGTTTAATTGCAAAAATAGATGATAGCTGGATTTGGCATAGGACATTTTGTCATATAAACACTGATAACATTGTTAAAGTGAGTAAGTCCAAGACAATGAGAGGTTTGTCTTAGTTAGACAAATTGGTTAATTCTCTTTGCAAAGAATGTCGGTTAGGAAAGATGACCTCTTCAACTTTCAAGAGAAAATCCTTTTCAGGGGAGCATTTGTTAGATTTGGTTCATACAAATATTTGTGGACCCATAAGAACAAAAAACATTCAAGTTGACAAATATTTCATGATCCTCGCTGATGATTGCTCAAAGATGATATGGGTCACATTCTTGAAGGATAAGACTAAAGATTTTGGTAAGTTCAAGGCATTCAGAGCCTTAGCTAAGAAAGAGAGTGGCAAGAAGATAAAATGTCTGAGAATAGATCAAGGTGGTGAATTTACTTCTGAGGAATTCACTAGGTACTGTGATGAGAACGACATCAAATGACAACTTTCTGCACCAAGGACACCACAACATAATGGTATCACAAAGAGGAACAATTGGTCAATTGTTGAAGTTGCTAGGACAATGTTGATACAAGAAGGTGTAGCGAAAACCTTTTGCAGAGAAGTTGTTAGCACAACTATCTACACTATGAGCCGAGTTCTGGTGAAAAAAGGTAAGGACGAGACTCCTTATGAATACTAGTATGGAAGATCACCTAATGTTATCTATTTTAAGATATTTGGAAGAAAATGTTTTATTAAGAGAGGTGATTACATTAGCAAATTTGAGGCTAAGAGTGATGAAGGTATATTTCTTAGCTATTCCACCAAGAGTAAGGCCTACAAGTGTTTTAACAACCAAACACAGAGAATTGTTGAGAGTGTTGATGTTCGAGTGGATGAATATCCTGAAGTTTCAAAGGTAACTGATTTTGAGAAGAAGGATGAAGATCCTTGAAGTTTGTTTTTGGAACCAAAAACTGTGAAATCTGTAATCGGAAAAGAAAATTTTGATGCACTTGTTCAACTAGAATAGATAAATTCAGAAGATGATGATAATGATGAAGTTGAACCTGAAGATAATGATCATGTTATTCCTAGATATGTGAGATTGAATCACAATCCTGAATAGATTATTGGGGATAAGGATATTGGAGTACTAACCAGAAGGAGAATAAGAGAAAACTCTTGCATGATCTCCACCATTGAACCAAGAACTACTAAGGAGGCATTTGGTGATGATCATTGGGTTAAAGCTATGGAGGAGGAATTGGATCAAATTGAGAAGAACACTACTTGGACCCTAGTACCCCAACCGGTAAATAAGAATGTTATAGGTACTAAATGGGTATTGAGGAACAAGTTGAATGAAGATGGTGTTGTAGTTCGCAATAAGCCTAGGTTGGTTTGCAAGGGTTATGCACAAGAAGGAGAAGATTATGGCAAAAATTTTGCACTAGTAGAAAGACTAGGAGGTGTCAGAACTTTACTTGCATTTGCAGCTCATAAAAAGTTCAAGGTATACCATATGGATGTTAAGTTTGCATTTTTGAATGGGATATTTGGAAGAAGAAGTATACATTGAGTAGCCAGATGGTTATGCTTTGACTGATAAGAAAGACATGGTATGCAGATTGTGATGGTATGATGAAAGAATAAGTATCCAGTAGATTACTGAGAGGGGGGGGGGGGGGGTGAATCAATAAATTGAAAAACTGATACAACTTCCCAAACTCAAACTTAATCACACAAAGTAAACTTATCAATAAAACATCACTGTTAAGATCAATACTCATAAGAATACCAGTTGACTATCATAGCAACTTAATAGTAAAGAACATCAATCTAGTAAACATTCAAATGCTTAATCATATGTCAACACACTCCATCTCTCAATGCTTTCAGTTATCATGCCTTATCATAATAGTTAAGTAGTTAATCAAATAAACAAATAAGATCATAACCACAAAAACATTCACCACATGACACAAATATTTTTACGTGGAAAACCCAAATAGGTAAAAACCACAGAGAGATGAGACTCACAAGATAGCTATCTAAACTCTTCTGAAGTTCGCCCTGTTAGGAGCCAAGCCTGTTAAAGATTTTACAATAAGTCCTGTTAAGAATTGATCCTATTAGGAATCACCCGGTTAAGGGATTTACAAATGCCTTGATAAAAAGCAAGGACCCTGTTAGGAGTAACCTTGATAGAGGATTTGAGAATCCAAGCTAATGGATCACCTTGTTAGAGAATTTAGGAAGTAACCAAGTTTGTTAGAGCTTACCTGGTTAGGGGATTTCAATTTTGTTGTAATTGTTAAAAGACAATGTAGGTTTTTCTTGATCTGTCTAAATATCACTACATTTGCTTGATCAGATCCTTTTAAGCTTCAATCTTCCTTTACACAAACTGCAGATTCATTCTCTGTTTAGGCAACCACACACTCAATTGATTTCTACCAACACCTTTTACAAAACAACTTTAGCAACCTTAAATACAAATCAATTAGGTCGATAACACAACAAAAACCTAATTCTCTAATAGAGATTATAAATAAATCGGTTCAAGTGTGACTATTGGACTTACATAGCAATCTGTACACGCTTTTCATTAGATGCCATCCACTTTGCTCATTCCTTAGATAATCAAACAAACAAACACTCCAAAATAATTTAAACTTGTTTTCGTACAATGACCACATGTGTCACCATCATTACCACTCAACATCAGATCATAAACCAACACAACCATTTCAACAAACTTAATCCATTAGGGTTTAACAGAAATAACTGGTAGGGTTTACCGGTTACATAGGGTTTATCCTCATACACCGGTTACTGGTTCAACTCATTAACTTACATACCAGTTTACAACATCTTCCACAAATCTCTTCCTACTAGTTACAAGATAATAGCAATAACAACAACAATATCAACAATATCCTAAATACCATTACCGGTTCAATTGACATCAATGACAACATATCATATCATTAATGCAATCTTCATGCAAATGCCAACAGATTGCATAAGGCTTATATGGATTAAAGTAGGCACCCAGAGCATGGTATGAAAGGCTTCATACACATCTGATGAAGATAGGCTTTCTGAGAACCAGTGATGATAGCAACATATATCTCAATTCTGAAGGAGATGAAATACTAGTCAGTGAAGTATTTGTTGATGATATCATATTTGGAGGTAATGATGTCATGAGCAATAGTTTTGCAGATGAAATGAAAAATGAGTTTGAAATGTCTTTAGTAGGGGAAATAAAAAAATTCATAGGCATGCAGATACAACAAATGAAGAATGTTATTTTCATTACACAGTCTAAGTATGTAAAAGAGGTCTTGATGACATTTGGCATGAGTGATTGTAAACCAGTTGGGACACCAATGGTTACAGGTTGTAAATTGTCTAAGGAAGATAAATCTAAGTCTATTGATGAGAAGGAATATAGGTCAATGATTGGCAAATTTCACTATGTTGATCACAACAAACTGGATATAGCTCACGTGGTTGGCATAGTTGCTAGATTCCAGAAGAATCCTAAGGAAACACATCTGATAACAACCAAGAGAATTTTTAGATACCTGAAAGGTATTGTTGACTATGGATTATGGTATCCATATGGAGGAAACTTCAATTTGAAGGTGTACACAGATGCTGATTGGGCAGGAAATGTTGATGACTGGAAAAGCACAACTGGTGGAGCATTCTTTCTTGGAGGAAGGCTTGTTTCATGGAGTAGTAAGAAGTAGAGTTGTACTTCACAATCTACTACTGAAGCTGGATATGTTGCAACTTATATGAATTGTACACAGGCTATTTGGATGAGGCACATTTTGGAAGGTTTTAAGATGAAGATTTCAAAACCCATAAAGATTTTATGTGATAATACAAGGGCCATAAATGTTTCCAAGAATCCTATTTTGCTCACACGAACCAAGCACATTGAATTGAAGTATCATTTCTTGAGGGAAAAAGTGCAGAGCAGATATGTTATCTTAGAGCATGTTTCTACGAAGGAGAAACTTGCAGATATTTTTACCAAACCTGTACCTAAGACTACATCTGAGTATCTTAGAAGTCAACTAGGGGTTGTACCCCTTCATGAGGTTAGTTGAGCATGATGTTGATTGCATCAGTCCTTGAACCACTTGCATAATTTTATAGAAGGATTGGTGTAGTAGTGGTATCTATTTCATAGGGGGAGCATTAAGTTGCAGATTATTGTTGTTGTACAGTGAAATTTGAAATTACATGTTTTACTTTCAATTTGGCATTGTTGTCAAAGGGGGAGAAGAATAATGTGATTATGAGGAGGAGAACCAGTGACAAGCTGAAGACATGGAGAGCATGGTGAATAATTAGTAATGTAAACCAGGATTCCTATTCACAATCACAACAACAATCAATGGTGTTGATATTTGTATTGCCATCAATGCCAAAGGGGGAGATTGTTGGCATTTGCACAAAGATTGCATTAATGATATGTTATGTTGTCATTAATTTCAATTAACCGATAATGATATTGCAGATATTGTTGTTATTGTTGATATTGTCTTGTAACCGGTAGGAAGAGCTTTGTGGAGGACATTGTAAACCGATATGTAAGTTTGTGAGTTGAACTGACAACCGTTAAAAGGTTAAACCCTATCTATGTGATGTAACTGGTAAACCCTACCAATTGTTTTTGTTAAAACCTAACCGATTAAGGTTGTTGAATTAGTTATGTTGGTTTATGATCTAACGATGAGCAGTAATGATGGTGACACATATGGTCATTGTATGAAGATAAGTTCAAATTTTTTTTGCACATTTTTGCCTAGGGAATGAGTAAAGTATATTGCATCTAATGCAAAGTGTGTGATGAGTTACTGAGTTCGATGAAGGGGTGATCAAGGAGTGGTTGAGGTTTTCTTGATTAATGTGTAGAGATTACTATGTAATCTAATGGTCATACTTGAACTAACTTGTTTGTAATCTCTATGAGAGAATTAGGTTTTTGTTGTGTTACCAACCTAATTGATTTGTTATAAAGTTGATGAAGTTGTTTTGTTGAAGGTGCTGGTAGAAATCAGTTGATTATGTGGTTTCCGAACCATATGATGAGTCTATAGTTTGAGTAAAGGTAGATAGGAGCTTAAAAGGATCTGGTCAAGCAAGTGTAGTTCTATTCAAACAGATCAAGCAAACTCCTATTGTTTTCTAACAATTATAGAAAAACTGAAATCCCCTAACCACGTAAGCTCTAACAAGTTTGGGTACTTCTCAAAGCCTCTATCAATATGATCCATTAGCTTGGATTCTCAAATCCTCTATTGAGGTTACTCCTAACGAGGTACTTACTTCTAACAAGGCATTTGTAGTCAATCCCTTAACTAGGTGATTCTTAACAAGATCGGTTCTTAACAGGACTTTTGTAAAGATTTAACAGGCTTGGCTCCTAACAAGGCGAACTTCAAAAGAGTTCAGATAGTTATCTTGTGACTCTCATCTCACCGTGGTTTTTCCCATTTGGGTTTCCACGTAAAAAATACTTGTGTCATGTGGTTAATGTTTTTGTGGTTATGATCTTATGGTTGATTTGATTAACTACTTAACTATTCTGATAAGGCATGATAATCAGAAGCATTGAGAAATGAAGTCTATTGACATATGATAAAGCATTTGGATATTTACAAGTTTAATGTTGTTTACTATTAAGTTGTTGTAATAGTCAACCGGTTTTCTTATAAGTTTTTATCTTGACAAAGATATTTCATTGATAAGTTTACTTTGTGTGATTGATATTGAGATTAGGAAAGTTTGTATCAATTTTTCTATTTACAGATTCACCCCCTTCTCAATAATCTACTGGATACTTATTATTTCATCTTACCATCACTCTTGATACTCAACATTAGTCACTTGCTCAATATGATGATGATAGAAAGCATTGATGTAGTTGAGTCATTCCTGCATCCTCGCTTTCTTGGCTTGGAGTGCTTGTATGACTTCTCCTTCACATTCCTTTGATCTCTTCATGTCTCCATAGTGTGGTGAGAATTGAGAATCCTCTTAGGCATTTTGTGCTTGTAAATGAATATTTCCCATTTATATGTTGGTCTATATCTTTCTCTTGTATTAGTGAATGTTTTTTGTGTAGTCACCCTCTTGTGATAGTCTATGAAGTTCCCTCGAGGATATATTCCTTGTATCTTAGCCATGATGTTGAAATTTTATCCTTGAGATACTTGTTTCAATCCTCCTCCAATGTGATCCCCTTGATTTCTTTCTTCATCTCTTGCAAAACTAACAAATAAGCATCAAACACACCTTCTATTTTAAACTCCTAATTTGATGTATTTATGTGATTTCATGTGGTTTGTAGGTTTAATAAGACGATTTAGAGAGAATTCGCTCTCATGAAGGAGTTATTGAAGTTGTTTCTCAATCCTAGAGACAATCTTTTAAAGTTCACTCCACCCTTGATGTTTATGAAGTTACCCTTGTCTTTGATCTTGGTCTCCTTCATTTTGTTTCATTCTATGAGCTCAACTTTAAAGCTAATTGATGACAACATGGCAAACTAACTCTAGGAGAGGCCTCTATAGGAATTTAACTCTAAGAGTGGAGCACATGAATTTTGCTCCTAAACCCTTTCTCATGAATCTCACCTTGATCTTGCTTCACATGAAGTGATCTTTGAAGTTTCACCTTCCATATTCTCAACTCAAAATGACTATTTCCAAACATCAAATCACTTCAAGGTAGTGGTCTTGTAATCAATCTTGCAAATTTTCCTTCAGTTAGGAGCACATGGAGTAGAGTTCACTCCATAACTTTTCCACTTGAAATTATCTCTTGAAGTTCAAAACATGAAGTTCGCTCCCCTCCATCCATTTGTAAAGTTATCTCCCTTCTACCTGAATGTGAAGTTCGCTCATAGGTGCTTTAACATGAAGTTAGCTCATGTCCCTCCAAACATTAAGTAAACTTTCCTTTCATCATATTAAATTTAAAATTATCCTCTCCTAAACAGGTTAAGGCATCAGTTCAGCTTAAGGAAAAGATCCATTAGTTGCTTTGTATCTTGTTTTGAACAAATTCGCTCATCTCCTCCAATTTGTGAAGTTCGCTCATGTACCTTCAAATATGAAGTTTTCTCATGTAGGTTTATTCTTGAAGCTCGCTCATGTAGACATTCTTGAAGTTCAATCATGTAGGTCGATTCTTGAAGTTCACTCATCTATGCTTATTTGTGAAGTTCGCTCATCTATGTTGATTTGTGAAGTTCTCTCATCTAGGTTGATTTGTGAAGTTCACCCATGTAACTCCAAACATGAATTTTTCTTATTTCACCAAGAACATGAAGTTATATCCCATCATCCATCACATGAAGTGACTCTTGAAATTCACCTTTGTTATTTTTCTTAAAACCACTCTTTCCTTAGTTTGTGAAGTTCAGTCATATTATTGCAAACATGAAGTTCGCTCTTCTAGTTGAAAACATGAATTTCTCTCTTCTAGTTGAAAACATGAATTTCTCTCTTCTAGTTGAAAACATGAATTTTGATCTTCTAGTTGAAAACATGAATGTTTCTCATGTAGTCCAATTTGTGAATTTCATTCATGTATCATGAATCTTGAAGTTCGCTCATGTGGTTTGTTTCTTGAAGTTTGTTCCAAATTGGATCAACTCAAAGTAAAAGCTCTCAAATCTCCTTTGTTCCTATACTTCCAATATGAATTTCTCTCTTCTCCTTTAGATCATGAAGTTCGCTCATATGCCCTCAAACATGAAGTTCTCTCATCTTCCTTCAAACATGAATTTTACTCATCTTGTTGAGTCCATGAAGTTTTCTCATCTCCCTTCAATCATGAAGTTTGCTCATGTAGGATTGAAGGTTATGTTCGTTACTCTGGCTCAATTCCTAAAGTTCACTCTTGAGGCTAAGAACATGAAGTGGAGTCCCTTTCTCTCTTTCGCTCACTCTCTCAACTTTGATGCATCGTGCAATATTCATCATGTAGTCTTAGGATGATTTTTCTCTTTGTGCAAGTACATGAATTTATCTATATATGAAGTGAAGCTCACTCTTGAAGAGGAGCACTTGAAGTGACCGTTTAACTAGGAATCCTTCCTCACCCATGATTAACTTTCTTGGTATCTAGGCTTTATAAACTCACTCACTTCACACTCATACAAGGCTATCCACCTGACTCCTAGCTTTTGACCACCTATACCCCTCTAATGTAAAGGTTAATAGGTAAGGATTCTAACACTACCTAGAAAGCAAGAAAAAAGTGGGGGTCCCCATTCGCAATGGGGATATGTGTGAATACCTCACAACATCTAGCGCCACCTTAAATAAATGGTCTTGAACATTTCAAAGATAAAGAATAAATCCATACCTAGAACCTCTAGAAAATTCAACCCAGCCTATCAAGAGACTAGAAAGTGTACTCAAAGTGAAAGAAGAATCTTGAATTAGATTAAGGCACCTTGTCTTTGATTACCCATGTGTGTGAAAGTATATTCATTCCCCTCAACAAGAACATTATGACTTCCAAGTTCCATCATGATTAGCTACATAGTTTGTCTAAACTTCATAAGCATTCTGGATAGAGTCTCACTGCCAGTCGAACATCTATAGCCCCAACGAGGTTATCTTTGTAATCTCATGAATATTACTCCATTGTCTGTCAGGTGTCCATAGCCTTGATAGAGTTACTTGCATGATCCCATAGCCCATTTTGATATCTCATTTCATTTGACTTTTCTTTTTTTTTTTCTCTTGATTTTTCTTCTTTCTTATCTCATCTTTTCACTTTTGATATTGTTTTATTTTCTTTTATTTCATCAATTCCTTTGGCTCGTAAGCAATGAAGCTTACTTGGGTTTGATGATTATAGTGGCGTTGAAGCTAGACTTTGAATTTTTCACTAATCATGGTTGCACTTGAAAACCATAATTACTTGGAGTTTATTTAGTGCGTAAAGATATAGTAATCAAAAGATGTTGGTATCAAGACATAGAAAGTGATTCTCTTCCAATTCAAGTACAAGTCCTAACCAAATGATAAAGCTAGAGATGAATAATCTCTGATTCAAAGAATTTCATGAATAGATACCTAGGAAATGAACCAAAAATAAGATCCAAAATATTACTAGTGTGTGAGTAAACTAAGAAGACCAATCGACTTGAAAGAAAACTAAGCTAAAGAAAACTAAGCTAAGGCAAACACACAAAAAGAAAACCACACTATGGCACACAAAAGAAAACAAAATAAAGAAGGGAAACAACTAACTACTTGAGCCACTTAAGAATCATGAGTCAAATGACTCAAGGAAAACTAAGAACTTGGATCAATAAGACTTCTAACCAAAACACACAAAAGGAAATCCTACTCTAAATCTATATACAAGAGTCCTAGAATTGACATGAATTGAAGAAGAGAAGTATGCACATGAATTCACATGGTTCCTCAAGGTATGCAACATGAGCATGGAAAAAGCGATTGTTAGTAGTCAAGAAAATTCATCCTTAAATAGAGAAAAGTAAGCTCTCACCATGCATCTCTCATATTTAGGTAATTCATCAGGACAATGAACTATTTAAATGCAAGTTGTTTTTCCTAACCCTCCATAATCAAAATCATAGCATTGAAAATTTAGAACAAGGAAAGAGACAACCTAGTATGTTTTGGGCTCAGATGAAAACTCTTGCATGTTTTTCAACTTCACATCATAAGAAGAGAGATCATATACCGCTTAAGGAGGCCACCATTGGTGATTTACCATTCCATGAGCATCCACAATGTGTTGATCCTTGCTTACAATCTCTTCCTAAAATAAACTTAGCACCCCTTCAAATAGCTCAACTTTTTTTACTTTCATCATGACATCTTACTCATCTTTGTGCATAAACCACACATCCTCATGAAACTTGTAAGCATATCTTTAAAAATTAAGGACTCTTTGATATATTGAGCTTAAAAAAAAAATTCTAGTGGTTGCTCAAATACCGACATTGATGGAAATGCCAACTCAAAGTCATGTCTTTCACTTTTTAGCTCCATTTGTTCATCTTCAGGGATTCCTTAAAGTTATTCCTTTAGGATGGGTTGACATTATTTATTTGAGTCTCCTTCATTTCATAAGGATGGATTCTTAGAGAAAGTTCCATCATATTGAATAGTATAGCACTCAATTATTTCTTCTTGGGATGGTGAAACATCAAAAGTGTGATAGTTTCCCAAGTCATCTATGCCTCTATGCCTCTTTCATTATTTTCTTTCTCAATATATTTATGATCCTCATTAGTATCCATGCTTTGTAAATTTTTATTCCTTGGTGTATTCAATCTTTCACGTTCACCTACTAGCATCTTGGTGGATTGGATGTCCTCCACTATATCTTCATCTTCTTTGGTCACAAAGTAATCTTCAATTGTGATGCCTTGACTACTTGTCTCATTTGTATTTTCCTCTTGAAATTCATCCCATAATGCTTCAAGAGGTCGCATTTGATGATGAATCATGCCTATTGTAGCAACTTCCTTGTTTGGAAAAAACTTTGGCAATAATTCCATTTGTGTTTCCTCAATGAGGTCTTTCAATGCCCCCTCAAATAGTATGACTATGATGGTGTCTTGGAGCACTCCCTCAAATTGTTCTTCATACTCGGGCTCACTTATGATGATTTATAGCTCTTTATTCAACATCTCTATATAATTATCTACTTCAAGGGCACTACCTGAAATCTCATCTAATTCACTTTCAAGGATCTCCTTTTGTATCACAAATGAAAATTCTTTAAGGAATTCCTCTTCTTCTTGGTTGATTGTTTTTTCAACACTTTGATCATCTCTTGCCACTACTTGAACATTCTTAATTGTTTCTTCAACTTGCATTACATTGTATTCTCCTTCAAGTGAAAGGTATGGTGATTTATTTATTGCAATACATTGATAATCAGATGAACTTGCGACATCAACGTGCAACTTCCTTCCTTCACTATCTGGTGGTGTAGCAATGTCTTATTCATATATTCTTCTAAATTTGGTTGTAAGGTGTGCACTCCAAGATCTATTTTCAATACACTCTTCCTTAGAGAAGGTTGGGATTCCAAACTAATATTTGACTTTATTGATAACCATTTCACACAATAAGTAAATTCAAAGTGGGGTGTGTTATGAATCTTGCACCACAATGGTAGAAATATGCCTTCTAAATGCATTTTGCCATTCAAGATAAGTTGAATTTCCATCATCCATAAGAAGCTTGAAAGATGTTCTTTTCTCTCTGGGATGCTGAAGTTTCTTTCTTCCACTTCTGGTTTAGGAACATCCAAAAAGAAGATCTCCCCTTGCACTACAGATTCCATCCTTAATAGGTATGTCAAGAAAAGCATCTCATCATGTTCATTCGTTTCATGGATTCTACACTACCTTGGCCTTGAAAAATTAGACAAATGACATGGGTATAGTTGTATATTCAATCTATACCAAATTTGAGGAGTCTTATCTTGTTTCCCATCATGAAACTATTGTTTCTCCATCGATAATTTTTTTTTTTTTCCTAAGCTTTTTATTTTTTTTTCTAGTTTTTCACTTTTCTTGGATTTTTTGGAATAAAAAGAGATCTTGCAAATCTCAAATTCAACCTGGAATCTCAACTGGTTATAGCTACATGAATTACTTCCTTTTGTAATTCCAATGATCTTTTATACAAATTTTGGTTATGACTGCTTCAAAGTATGACTTGATAAACTCCAACATCAACTGCTTTACTCATGTATCCACAATCATGCCTTCCTTGTGCTTCAATTCTATTGAGCGTGGAGAGGGGAGGTGAAAAACTATGGATAACTCCTCTAAATATGACTTTATAATTTCTATTGATCATGGCTTGACAATGATTATCCCTCTTTTCTTATGCAAATTTTGTTGAGTGTTGAGGGTGACTTTCCACTTATCTTCCTTGGATTCACCTATTCAAGAGTTTGCATTTGATGTAAATCCCTCCTTCTAGCACCAATTTTGTTGAGCGCATGAGGAGGGTGAAAATATATGGATAACTCCTCTAAATATGACTTGAAAAGTTCCAAGTTGATCATGGCTTGACAATGATCATGCCCTCCTTCTAGCGCCAATTTTTTTGATGTGTTTTTTATGCACATGTGAACAGAGAATAAGATACCCAAAAGTATGTTATCATCTCTGGAACAAAGCTTATCAAATTCTAAAGATTTTCTTAAGGATCACTTGAGAAAAATCCAAGGTGTTTTTATGTTGGGTCATGATGTGTGGATAAGCTCGTTGGTTGATGTGATTTCTGGTATCACAAGGGGACTTATATTCAATTGTCGAATGTTTCAATCGTTGGTTCAACTTGATCCTTTGATGTTGCAATCTGGTGATTCTTTTTGTCCTAAACTAACATAAGTTTGGAAAAAAAGAGCAAAAGATAAATGGGGTGAGAGAGTCTATTCTAAGACCTAGAATTGAAGAAGATAGGTGAATGATCAGATGAAATCCTTCTGGGTGAGGTCTCACCATCAACTTGAACAATTTGACATAAGCTCAGTGCAATCTTCTGAGGACATTTCAAAGATGTTAAAATCATTACCATTAGACATTGCTCACCATTCAAGTTAATGCATAAACAATAGATGCATAACAATTTGAGGTTAAGCTCATATCATTCTAGTTGACCATACAAGGCACACTTAAAAATAACAAGAGGCTAGTGGTATGGAAAAAAAAGATTCCGCATAAATACAATCAACAATTTCTTCCATTCAATCTAATCAACATGAAAGTAAATTGAGAAGTAGAGACCATGTGAGTTGTTAAAGAAACAAATCAAATTCACCATAACTTCAATGAAATCAATTGATCTTTACAACAAGGTTTGGCACAATCTTTGCCTTCTTGTAATCTAACTTCTATTCTAATTCACTATTATATTCACTAACTCTTCACTAATTCCCCTGCTACTAACTATTCGCTAACTATTAACTTTTACAAATGAAAGACTTGAGCCTTTTATAGTGCTCTCAATAAAATTCAATGACTCAGATCGATTTGAGATCAACGGTCAAGACTTTACAATGAAATCCTTTATTAGGGTTTGTTACAACATACTCAATTCTGGCCAATGAAATAATTACAACATTTTGTCATGACCAATAGATAATAGGGGTAGGTTCCTCAAAGTTTCTGCCTTCATATGATGAGTCAAGTACATTGCATCAAGCCATGTTGATGTTGAACTCCTTTGATTGACAAGTAGAATCTAGGATGACACTTTGAAATTTCTCTTAAGGACTTGATTTGTCATCATGAAGAGATGATGAGAGATATCTCTTGATACTCAACATTAGTCACTTGCTCAATATGATGATGATAGGTAGTATTGATTTAGTTGAGCTAGTCAGCCATCCTCACTTGCTTTCCTTGAAGTGATTGTATGACTTCTCCTCTACACTCCTTTGATCTCTTCATGTCTCCATGGTGTGGTAAGAATTGAGATTCCTCTTAGGCAATTATTGCATCTTGTAAATGAAGTTTTCCCCTTTGCATGCTGACATAGATCTTTCTCTTGTATTATTGAATATTTCTTGTGTAGTCACCTTTTTGTGCTAGTCTATGAAGTTTCCTTGAGGATATCTTCATTTTATCCTAGCCATGATATTGAAATTTGATCCTAGATCAACTTCTTTCAATCCTCCTCCAATGCGATCCCCTTCATTTCTTTCTTTATCTCTTGCAAAATAAACAAATGATCATCAAACACACCATCTATTATAACCTCCTAGTTTGATGTAATTATGTGATTTAATATGGTTTTCAGGTTTAATAAGAGGATTTAGAGAGAATTCACTCTCATGAAGGAGTTATTGAAGTTGTTTCTTGCTCCTAGAGATGAGCTCTTGAAGTTCACTCCACCCTTGATGCTTATGAAGTTACCCTTGTCTTTGAACTTACTCTCCTTCATTTTGTTTCGTTCTATGAGCTCCACTTTAAATCTCTTAGTCATTAATTAATGACAACATGGCAAACTACCTCTAGGAGAGGCCTCTAGAGTAATTACACTCTAAGAGTGGAGCACATTAAGTTCGCTCCTAAACCCCTACTCATGAAGCTTTCCTTGACCTTGCTTCACATGAAGTTATCTTTGAACTTTTACCTTCCATCTAATCAACTCAAAATGACTCTTTCCAAACATCATACTAGTTCAAGGTAATGGTCTTGTAATCAATCTTGCAAATTCTTCTTCAATTATGAACACATGGAGTAGATTTCACTCCATAACTTTTACACTTAAAATTCGCTCTTGAAGTTCAAAACATGAAGTTTTCTCCCCTCTATCCATTCACGAAGTTATCTCCCTTCTACTTGAACATGAAGTTCTCTCATGTCCCTCCAAACATGAAGTAAAATTTGCTTTCATCATCTTGAATTCAAAATTGTCCTCTCCAAAATAGGTTAAGGCATTAATTCAGCTTAAGGAAATGATCCATTAGCTTCTTTTTATCTTGTTTTGAAACAAATTCGCCCATCTCCTCCAATTTGTGAAGTTCACTCATATAACTTCAAATATAAAGTTATCTCATGTAGAATGATTCTGTAAGTTTTCTCATGTAGACTGATTCTTGAAGTTTGCTCATGTAGGCTTATTCTTGAAGTTCTCTCATCCATGTTGATTTTTGAAGTTCACTCATCTATGTTGATTTGTGAAGTTCACTCATCTAGGCTAATTTGTGAAGTTGTCTCATGTAACTCCAAACATGAAGTTTGATTCTTTCAGCAAGCACATGAAGTTAGATCCTGTCATCCATCACATGAAGTGACTCTTGAACTTCGTCTTTTCTCTTTTTCTTAAAATCACTCTTTCCTTAGTTTGTGAAGTTCGTTCATATTCCTCCAAACATGAAGTTTTCTCTTCTAATTGTAAACATGAAGTTCTCTCATGTATCATGAATCTTGAAGTTTGCTTATGTGGGTTGATTCTTGAAATCTGTTCCAAATTGGATCAGCTGAAGGTAAAATCTCTAAAATCTCCTTTGTTCTTCTACTTCCAATATGAATTTTGCTCTTCTCCTTTAGATCATGATGTTCACTCATATTAACTCAAACATGAAGTTCACTCATATTCCTTCAAACATGATGTTCACTCATCTTTTTGAGTTCATGAAGTTCACTTATCTCCCTTCAATCATGAAGTTTTCTCATGTAGGATTGAAGGTGATGTTCGTTGCTCTAGCTCAATTCCTAAAGTTCTCTCTTGAGGATAAGAAGATGAAGTGGAGGCCCTTGCTCTCTTTCATTAACTCTCTCAACTTTGATGCATCATGCAATATTCATCATGTAGTCTTAGGATTAGTTTTCTCTCTGTTGGAGAAGTGCAAGAAGTTCTCTATATATGAAGTGAATCTCACTCCAGAAGAGGAGCACTTGAAGTGGCCCTCTAACTAGCAATCCTTCCTCACCCATGATTAAATTTCTTGGTATCTAGGCTTTACAAACTCACTCACTTCACACTAAAAAATGGTTATCCACCTGACTCATATCTTTTGACCACCTATACCCCTCTAATTCAAAGGCTAATAGCTAAGTATTCTAATACTACCTAGAAATAAGGAAAAAAGTGGGGGTCCCCATTTGCAATAGGGCGATGTGTGAATACATTAAAATAGTACTGGCATTGGAGATAGGGGGTCCTTAGAAGGAGGAGAGAGGAGGAGGATTCGAGCCTATGGATATACCAGTTGGGGAGGGTAGTTAGGTGGAAGGATAGGCAAGATAGGTATTGCAGGCAGCTTTTGACCAAGCTGTTTTGGAGTGGGACACAAAGAGGGCTAGACATAGAGAGGGATAGGGCACATAGCTTGAAGGATTAGCTTTCTGTGGAGAGGCAGAGAGAAAACACAGAGATGGATAGAGCTGATAGTCTGCATGAGGAGTTGGCTAGGGTTAGGGAGGAGGGTGATGTGCTACAGGGAGATCTAGAGGTGACGATCTCAAAGCAGGACAGTGTAAGGGTAGACACTGATATGACCTCAAAGCTATCAAATGCTTCTAGGAGTGGAGGGGCTATTAGGAAGCCGAGGAGATACAGTGGATGGATGTCAAGCTTGAGACCCTCCAAGATAGAGTGAGTAGAGCCAAGATAGAGGCACTTAGGTTGAGAGGGGAGAGTGATGTAGCTCAACAAGCACTAGACCCAGGGCAACAGATGATATGCACAACGAGTGATAGAGAGAGAATTGCGAGAGGTTTAGTATTATAGGAGCCTCTACAAGAGATTAGTACCACAAGATCAATAGGCTCCCTCATTTGCAGAGCACATGTAGTCGAGACAGACTTGGATATGGACTCAGACATCAAGAGAGTCTATGGGGATGAGAGCTCCCTAGCCACCACCAACAGGGCCCTCGATAAGTGCAGGAGATAGGGAGAGTGTAGGATATCACTCCCATATATGTGCGACATTTTGACCCTTTAGGGTGTATTCATTGTACTATAATTGGACACATTATTTTTGATATTTATGTGAGATGGGATGCATTTTTGGCAGTGATATGCATAAGTGTATTTTTATTATGGACTATTCATGAACTTTTATTATGGACTCTTTATGATGGTATTGATTTTATTATTATGATGATGTATGTGTTCTGACATATTTGTGATGCAAGATGTGTGTGTATCCTATATGATATGTATGCTTTGATTATGATGCTTAACATGTTGTGGATGTAGCATGGATGTGACCTATGTGATGTGTGTAATTGTTTCATGATTATTCCTAACATGTGGTGTATGCCAAATTTATTATAAAAATGTATAATTTTATATAATGTGCATGGTGTTATGTATAATGCGATGCTTATAATGATATATGAAATGAAAAATATAATCCTAATGTGATGATATAAAAATGTGATGAATGCAATGATTAATGAACTTAATGCCATTATAATTAATGTAATGATAGTGTGCTAAAAATACAAATGTAATTAAAACGTGATGTAACTAAGATGAATGATATTGTTATAATGTAAAATGTAACAAATATAATCATGGAAATGCAACTAAAATGCAACATGTAATTGAGGAGATAATGCAACTGCTACTGTAATGATTATGAGAGTGCAATTATGACTAAAATAATGGTGATTATGTGATGACTTAAAATGAACATGTGAATGATGATTAACATTATTGCAAATGGATGTAATGATAAGAAAATGTGATATGTAACTAAAATGATAATGACTAAACTGATAAAAAGGACAAATGTAATGAATATGAATGCAAAATGCAACTAAAATGACAATGATAAGAAATAAAAATGAAAAGTGCTACTATAATGATTATGAGAAGTTATAAGGAGGATGCAACTATGTTACAAATGAAACTAAAGTGATTGTATGATGCACTATTTTTGTAATGAGCCAACCATAGTACAATGTTATATGACTAGACAAAGGAATAGAAGGAGGAAGGTGAATAATTTGAGGTATGCTTGATAAGGTGAGACAGATTGAAAATATGAGTGGATAAATGAGAGAATGAGTGATTTGTTGTTGTTGTGTAGATGTAAAGAGCATACCTAGTTTAATATTGCCAAGGATGATCTACACCAGTGATCATAGGAATCAAGATGTTATGAGAATCTAAGGCATGGACTAGACTCTCAGATAATAGGTATCTCTATGCACAAAGGCTCGCAAACATCTTGATGATGTAGATGTGAGACTACAAGATTGTACAAGAGAAACCTTCAAACCCGCTATACCATGAAAATATGCCCCACTATACACCAACCTAAAACATACCAGGATATAGAATGATCCAGGTAGCCTTTTGATAGGTGTAGTAATTGGACACAAAGATACAAATCAAAGTAAAAAGATCACACCACACACAAATGATATGCATGTGGCCAACTTACATCTCTTGCCAAGAGTAAGACTGGGAGTAGGGTGATGGTACCAAACATGGGAAGGATGCATCTCGATGGGAAAAGGATAATTGATAAGACTGGTTAGGCAATAGGGTTAGATGACATGCAATGACAAATGTGGATACAGAACTAACTACTAGGATTCAATTAGGCTCATGTTGATGGATGTTTGGGTGATGTGCAAGTCAAGAAGAAGCTTAGTTTGTTGGGATAAAAGATCAATGTAATAGGGAAATCTTAGTGTGATGGGATAAAATCTTAGTGTGATGAGATGATCCTTATTCATAGTTGGACAAAGGGTCATCATCTCATGAAGGGGAGATGAAGCGAAGTGTGAGGGGAGTGGAATGAGTGATCAAGATGGGATTATCTTGCATAGATAAGGAACACAAATGTGAGGGCTAAGTGGTGGATTAATTCCTAAATCACTAATGAAATATGAATGCTATGTGTAATGATGCAGGGAGGGGGGGGGGGTGAATAATCCAAACAGGAACATCCTACACAAATGCCCATTGGTGGAGCAGACCCATCATATGACATAAAGGATTATGGGTGCAGAACTGAGTTGGCAGATGATAGATTGGGGATGAATTAATTCCTAACATTATTGATGAAATATGATGGTGAGGTGGGATAAGTGTTCGAGGAGATGGTGGATCTAGCTTATTTTCCTTGATGCATGGAACCAAGTTTTCATCAAGGTACTTGTCCGTAGTGTCATGAAGTGGTTTTCACTAATGGATGAATTGATTTTTGTTTACTTTTTTCTTTTTTTAATTTTTTTTTTTTTTTTGAAAGCTGGGAAAAACCTCTGAAGACTAGGTGTAGAATTTCTTCAGATGTGCACATGATGTTCATAGTCTCATCTAGAGGATCTCCTTCAAGAGTAATCAGTTGATTGGCTCCTGATCCATACTTTACTGTGATCACATAAGGTCCAGGCCAACTAGGCTCAAAATTGCCTTTCTTTTCTCAATCCTAGAGATTCTTTTGGATTTTCGTGAGTATTGAGTTACCGATGTCAAATTTTCAAGTTCTAACTTTCCTATTGTATCTTGGCAGAAAGAAATTTTAATATACTCAAAGATGATTTAAGGCCTTAAGGTGCTTCTCATCCAACAATTCTAGCTCTTTCAATCTTGCAACTTTTTATTCTTCATCAAGGAGGATGTTCTATAGGGACACGCAGAGTGAGGGGATATCGATCTCAAGGGGGATGACAAATTCATAACTAAAGACTAGATAGTATGGGGTGGCTCTTGTGGGAGTGCAAATGCTTGTGTGGTAGGCCCAAAGAGAGGGATGGAGTTGCAATTGCCAATCATGGCCAGATTCATTGACTTTTTTCTTGAGGATTTTGATGAGAATTTTTTTTAAAGCCTCAGCCTGACTATTACCTTGTAGGTAGTATGGGTTAGAAAAGTAGTGTTGGATGGATAACTTCAAGCACAAGTATTTAAAATCTTGATTTTTGAAAGGTTTTCCATTATATATGATGATAAACTTAGGGACTCCATAGTGGCAGATGAGGTAATTTAGAATGAACTTGAAAATTTGTTTGCCAGTGGTGAAAGTGAGTGGTATGGCTTCCACCCACTTGGTGAAGTACTCTATAGCACTAATTATAAATTTATGTCCATTGGATGAGGTGGGCTGAAATTTTCCTTATTAGATCGAGTCCCCAATGAGAGAAGGGCCATGGTGTGATAAATGGCTGCAAATCTTGAGAGGGTGCATGAATCTCACCATGTTCCTGACAAGGAACACATTTCTTGACATAGTGATAGGCATATTCTTCCATTCTTGGCCAATAGTATCTTATGCGCAAGGGCTTATTAGCCAAGGTGAAGCCACTTGAGTGTGCTCCACCAATACCTTTGTGCACTTCACATAGTTCCCATTCAACCTCCTCTTTGTCTAAACACCTTAGGAGGGTTTCATCAAAATGCCTTTGAAATAAGGTGTCACCAAGGATAGTATATTGAGAAGATCGACGGATTAAGGTTTGTTGCTGGCTTTTGGTGAGGTGAGGGGGGATGATATTGTCTCGAAGGTAGGAAAATTTTTATTAGTACTAAGGGAAATTACGACCAATAAATACACTCACCATTTCTGATTCAGGGATATCATATGTCGGTACTAGAAGTTGCTCGACCAAGAACACACACTTTTGATTGTTCGTCAACATCTGCAAGAGGAATCCAATTGTAGCCATAGCATCAACAACTCTATTGTTTGTCCAAGGAATCTAATCAAACTATATAATAGTGAAATGTTGTTTGAGATCTTTGACCATGCTTTGATAAGGAAGTAACTTGTCATCCTTTATTTTTGATTATGGGAAAAGAAGGTTTTGAAGGGATCCCAAAACCCTTTACAAAAGATCTTTAAAAGATAATAGCATTAAGAAACATGAAGAGACAAACTGCCAAAAAACCAACATAGTTTTGGGCAATAACCAGCAAAAAAGCCCAACAAAATGAGTAACATCCAACCATAACAGAAAAAAGATAGAAGACAAATTACTTAATTTTTTTTAGGGCATTAGCCAAATTTCCTCTGATCCCTTGCAAATCTTTAATATTATCCCTAATCTTAGGGATTTCCTTGGAAGAGGCCACAACAACTTTTTTCATGCTCGCCCTTGTTCTTTTTGCCGCACCACCAGGAGCACATTCCATAGTCCCTGTCTCAATAGCATCCTCATCAATATCTAGGTCCACGACAAGTTTGGAGGTGCTAGAGCCATCAAGGAACTTAGTAATTTCCTCTAAATTCTTAGTAACAGAGGTTAGGATATCTAGAATCATTACTAAAAAGTTTTTCATAGCAGTTTTTCCTTCCTCTAGATTACCAATCTGAGCTTATAGCTTCTTCACATTTTCCTCCATATCCTTATTCCACTGCTCCTAGTTCCTTTCAGCTTTCTTCCCTTTCTCTACCTACTGCTTATCAGTTTTTTCTAGATTCTTGATTCCTTCATAAACCCACCTGTCAAAACCCATTCTAGCCTCAGACATGTTTTTGAGTTTATCTAGAATAATCCCCTCTCCATCTTTATCCTAATCCCTGCTTGAATTATCCTTGTCCTTCTCCTGCTCAATCTCCATTTCCCTTTCCTCATTAATCTTATCGTCTTGCTCCTCCATTGGCTGGTTGTTGACATTACCTATACTCACACTATGGGTAGGACTATTTTGATCAGAAACATCCTCAACTCCTCCTTCCTCTTCCCCCACTTCCTCTTCTTTCCAGCTCTCCTCTCCTCCAGACTCATCGGTTTCCATCTTGCTTCCATCTTTTCTAGTGTCCTCTCAATCAATCTCCGTTTCCTTTTAATTACCCTTGTCCTCTTGAATTTTCACCACAGTAGATTTTTTGCCCTTTTTTGTCTATGTCAACTCATCCTTGCTAGGCCCACCTTCCTCCATCTTCCTCTTTCCTTTCCCTGGTGACACCGACAATCTCTTGTTTTCCTAGATAGCCAGAATCTTGTAATGCTCATGATTGAGAAAAATAAGGCCGCAATGAAGCACAGGTGTTGAAGGGTTCTTGCTATGCTTATTCAGAGACCACGATAGAGACCTAAAGAGGTAATAGGGTAGAGAAATACTCTTCTCATGTCTAAAACTATTTAAAAGCACAAAATGGTATGTGTGGACCCTAGTAAAATGACCCTCCACAGTAATAAATTCCATAATTGCATTAAGCACATAGCCCCAAATTTTCCTAATGTTGGAAGCATCATAATACCCCCCCCATAGCTTTTCCTATTTTTGCCCTCTCCTTTTCTTTATGCGGAAAAAGATGAACTGCATTATTAGACACTTTCAAGTCTCTAAAGAAGTTAACACTAGAGTGTGGCATACTTGTAACCATCGCAATGAGGTTTGCATCCAGCTTAAACCTAACACCATGAATTTTGAAGGATCCATTTATCTAGTTTTCAGTAACTTTGGTGATCGCTAGGTTAACTCTACCTTTATCATAGTCGACCAACTTTTCCATGAGATTCATCATGAATCCTTTCTCCAGCTTTGTCCAAAACTTAGGCATCTCCTTCCATTTGGAAATATTATCAGGTTCCTCTCTTCTTAGATCCCCCCCCATTTTCAATTTTGTTTTACAATTTCTCTTCTTCTGCAACTTCAAAGCTTTTTTCCAAATGACACTCAAATTTTTGAAAATGCATACCCACAAAGTGTGCAGAAGATTAATATCTTTGATTAGGAATCTGCCATTCTGATGTGTCACCATTACCTTTCTAAAGATGTGAAGATTACTCATTAAAACTTTCATGATTAATCGTGCAATCCATCTTTCCCCATAAATATGTCCTTTCTAATTAGTTCTTTAATATTAAAATCAATATTAACTTCCCCATTCCATATACTTTGAGCTTCATAAATTACGCCAAGGTTTGCTAGACCATCCGCAACCACATTTTTTTCTTTGAAGGCATGTTCAATGATAATAGATTTAAAGCTAGCAATAATTTCTCTAGGTTTAAAAATAATATTGTCTATAGTCCATAAAGGCTCAATTTCTCCTTTAAGGCACTTAATAATGTTAAGTGAATCTCCCTCCAACCATAGGTTATCATGATTTAGATTTTTTCCAATGATCAAAGTATTCAAAGCCACAGAGGCTTCAACATAATGACTAGTTTGATTACCCAAAGCGCTAGCAACTACCACAAGGCAACTTCTCGCAAAATTCCTGACAATGCCCCAATAAACAGCTTTCCCCGGGTTCCCCTTAGAAGCCCCATCAAAGTTGGCCTTAATCCATCCCTGAGAAGGAAAGCACCATACAAGACCATCCCTACTAATTTTGTTATTGGAGAGGTTCCATCTTTCATTAAAGTCTTCTTTAGTAGCTAAACCATGATTAGTTCCATTTAAACATTCAAAAATCTCTCTATAGATTTTATCCACCACCACTTCAGGGTTAGCACTTTTATCCCTAAAAATCCTGTTGTTGTGCTCCTTCCAGATGTTCCATATGAAATTAGGGAGAGTAAGTTTATAAAGCTCAACATTCTTAGAATTGGAACTAGGACAATACAATTGCTACCAAAACTCTTCCAGAGAGTTCAGGAAAACCCAGCTCAACTTCCACCTACTAAAAATAATATTCTAGATTTCCTAACTGAAAATGCACTGGTAGAGGACATGAAAAGTATATTCCTCTTCCCTACAACAAAGAGAACACCTGTTAGGAAAAACAAATCCACGCTTTTGGAGATTATCAAGAGTTAGCACCTTATTTTAGATAAAATTCCAAAAGAATATATCAATTTTGGGCATCAACTTCTTTATCCATACTTTTGCCCACAAAGTGATCTCTTCCAGTACTTTGTTGTGGATAGACACCACTGAAGACACAAAATATTTCTCATCTGAAGTTTCCCTCCAAATCAAACAATCCTCCACATTGTCCCTAAAAATTTTAGAAGAAAGCAAAATCTCAAGAAATTTTAATCTCAAACAAAGCTGGCTAAACTCAATCCACTTCCCATTTCTCCAGTAGTCTCTAACAAAGCCTCCATACCTATTTTTGAACTATTCTTTCCATTCCTTAAGGATGGGAATATCCTCCAGTGGTTTATCCATGAGTCATCTGTCCTCCCAGAATCTAATAATTCTCCCATTCCCCAATCTCCACATTCTACTAGCTGCTGCCCAAGTTTAAGCCATTTGAACTGCATTCCAAATTGCAGAGCCTTCAACAAAAAAAGAATTTTCAAAAAATTCTTCCTCAGTTGGTTAAATTCCATTGTCTTTCCTCCCCTTTAATTCTCCAAATTTGTTTAGCTAACAAGGCATTATTCATAGTTATAATATTCCTTAATCCCAACCCCCCAAAAGCCTTAGCAATACAAATATTATTCCAAGCAATAAGGGGTATTCTATTTTTATGCTCCACTCCTGACCATAAGAATTTTTTTTGAATTCTTTCAATTGCCTCCGCAAAATTTCTAGGGATTTTGAACAAACTAAGGGCATAGATAGGCAAATTTTGAAGAGTATCTTTAAGCAACATCACCTTACCCACTTGGCTAAGGATGGCTCCTTTTCATCCAACCAGTTTGGAATTGAATCTATCAACCAACTTCATCCAGAAATTCTTCAAAGGCTTTAAGCAAAGAGGGAGACCCAAATAGGTTGAAGGAAACTCAACAATTTTGCATCCAAGGATTCTTTCAATCCTTTTTTGTCTATCCACAAGGGTATTGATGAAGAACAAAGAACTCTTATCTCAATTTATTTTTTGACCAGAAGTAGTTTCATAGGAATCCATAACACTCTTCATGTTTCTCACTTCCCTAATGGTAGCTTCCCCCATAGTAATCAAATCATCAACAAACTGTTCATGGGTACAGGTTATGTTGGAAGATGGAGGTTTAAGGCCTTTGAGTTTCCCTTCTTCCACATTTCTTATAATAAATCTGCCCAAACTTTCAGCCAAAATAGTAAACAAGATAGGAGAGATGGGATCCCCCTGTCTTAGGCCTCTAGAAATTTTTAAGAAACTGGAAGGGGATCCATTAATAATAACTACAGAGGTAGAAGTTCCAGTCAACTGAGAAAAAAGCTGAATCACCTTTTCCCCAAACCCAGAAGCTTTCATAATTCTAAAAAGGAATTGCCAATTCACTCTATCATACGCTTTAGACATGTCTAGCTTAAGAAAAAAGCCCTAATTTTAGCAGCAGTTAAAGAGTGAATATTTTCATGAATAGAAATAATAGAATCCAGAATTTGTCTACCAGGGACAAAACCATTCTGTTGAGCTGAAATAATAAGGGGGAGAATATCCAACATTCTAGAAGTAAGAACCTTAGATATAATCTTGTATATAGAATTACAAAGACTGATAGGTCTAAACTTATTGAGAGAGTCAGCTCCACAAATCTTAGAAATAAGAATGATAAAGGTAGCATTGAGTTCTTTTAGAAGCCTTCTTGAACCAAAGAATTCTTTGACTCCATTACAAATATCAATCTCCACAATATGCCAAAAGTTTTGGAAAAAGAACATAGGGAATCCATCCAGACCAGGAAACTTATCTCCATGAAAGGAAAACACAACCTTTTTGATTTCCTGATTCGAAGGGATCTGAGAGAGATTTTTATTGTCATCCTCATTTAAAATGGGAGGGATTGCTTGAGCAAGAAGGTCTTGATTTCTAATATCTAGAACATCCACCCCTCCCAACAAATTCCTAAAAAAATCCAAAGCTTCCTTTCTTATTTCATTTTCATCCGATAAAATCCCCCTACTATAGGATAACCTGGAAATCCTGTTGGCTGCCCTATGCTTTAGAGCATTCAAGTGGAAAAACCGGGTGTTTTTATCACCTTCCTTCAAATACAAAGCCCTTGATCTTTGTCTCCAAAAAGTTTCTTCATTAGAGACAATTTCATGGTATTTAGACAGCAACCCATTTTCAACATTTCTCAAATCCTCTAAAATCCCTTCCTCTTGGATTTTATCTTGAACTTCCTTATATCAGTCTTAATTTGAGCTTTACTTTTAAAGATATCTCCAAAAGTTTCTTTGTTCAATAGTTTGACTTTGGCTTTTATGATGTTAAGATTTTTGGCAACTCTGAATAATGTCGTTCCCTCAATCTCTGAATTCCACCAATCAGGAACACAAACTTCCAAAGATGGGTGGGATAACCACGCTTTTTCAAATCTAAAAGGAAAATTTCTCTTTGCAAAAGTTGAATTGGCAATGAAAAAAATAGGGTAATGATCAGATCCAATCTTAGTGATTGGTGCCAAAGAACAATTATACTTAGAAAGCCACTTTGGAGAAATCAAGGATTTGTCTAACCTTACTTGAATAAGATCAGAACCAGTTCTTTGATTGTTTCAAGTGTAATTAATCCCTTGGAGATCCACATCCATCAAAGCTTGATCATTAATAAAATCCATAAGATCTTGTCTTCCCTCCAGCTGCAAAGGGAGGCCTCCCATCTTTTCGTCCTCTTTTAAAGGTGCATTGAAATCTCCCATGATCATCCAACTTTTATCAGCAAAATTTAGTCTGTCTTCAGCTAGGCTCCTCCAAAATTTAGTTCTTCCAGCTTTAGAATTAGGCGCATCGACATTAGTGATAACCCAGACAAAGTTATCCTTAATATGCTCAAGCAAGACTGAGGTCCTATTGACCCTTGAAGCAATTTCCTTACCAATAATAGTATTTTGGTTCCAAAAGATAGTTGTACCTCCAGAGGCACCCTCTGAACTTGTTCCAATTACCCCATTACTTTTGAATATTCTAATCCTTTCCACTTTATCCTTACACATCTTAGTTTCCTAAATAGGGACTACATCCGGTTTATGATCTCTTACAATATTTCACAACACATCCTACTTATGGGGGGCATTCAACCCTCTAATATTCCATGACATTATCTTCATACTTTAACCAGGGATAAGGCTGACTCAATGGAGCTCTGTGTTCCATCAACACGACTCTTCCAACTTTCCTGTTCCCTTTGATTCTTTATAGGTGGTCTCCCCTACTTTTTATTGTGACTTCCAACATTTGCCACTTTCTTATTCTTTCTTTTGGTCGAAATACCTCCATTGGATCCCCCTTTATTTGATTTGCCTTCTTTAATACCGAAAATCTTAAGATTTCCCTCAAGAGCCACCGTTTCCAAACTTTTAGGAGGAGTTTTGCATTGGGAATTCAGGATCATATTTTCAGTCGTCTTAGGACTTCCATTGGTTAATAACAACAAAGGCTCAATATCCAAAATATTGTAGTCCTGCACTTCATTAAAGTCTTCCTCATTTTCTTTATTATTAGATGAAGTAGAAGCATCATCATAGGAACTCTCATCAGCTTTACCCTGGATGATAGGACCAGCCATCTGATCCTCTGATTCAGATTTTTGAGCCTTTTCTTCTTTCCCTTGCTCTTCCTCCTTGTTACTTCTTTTTGACTACTAGAATAGGCACAAACAGATTTTTCAATATTACTATTCATATCCTTCTTTTCCTCATTTTCCATCTCGGTCACTTCCTTCTCAGGAACAACCTCTGAAGGAGGATCATCATTCTTCCCTTTTGTTTTCCATTTCTTCTTTGAGTTGCTATCATTTTTTCCAATCTTACTCTTCTTAAGCGGGCAAGATTTCGCCCAATGACCCAACTTTTTACAATGAAAACAAACAAATAGGAGAGATTCATATTCAATCACTTGGGTCCATTTTCCCAATTTAGATAGAATCTCAATAGATTGAGGCATATCCGACATTTTATTAACATTAACACAAATACGAGAAAAAACCAACCTTGATTTAGCTACTGTCATCAGGTCGATCGAAAGAAGTTCACCAAATGATCCTGCGATCCCTTTAAAGACCTTCTCATTCCAGAACTCCAATGGAAGGCCACGGAGATGCGTCCACACAGGTGTCAACACAAAAAAGGACTCATCCAAAGGAAGGTTAGGAGCCCATTTTTGTAAATCCAAGGTTGACTTGCCGAACATCCATGGCCCTTCACAGAGCTCTTTATTCATATCTTCTTCATTATTAAAAGAAAAGGAAAAAAACCCCTAGGCGATGCCCCCACATCTACTTGACCTTTGAGAACCCATTTCCTCCTTATAAAGTTCCTAACAACATCAATGTTAGGTCTAAAACCAGCAAACCTTCCAACTAAGGTCATAGCTAAACCAGACACAGTGAAATCAACCAGCTTATCCAGAACAGAAATAGCAAAAACCCCTTTCATCAGATCAGAGATATTTTTAACTTCTGGAAGACCAGATTTCACTAGTGGCTTGACTCCAAAAAGAGAATACCATTTATTTTCTTTACCTCTATCATGTGGGTCCCCAGTTTTTGAATATTTATCTTCCACCGATTTGACTATCGCCTTGTCCCCCTCAGTACCCTGAGAAGCCTAGGGACTAGCATGATTACCAGCTCCAACCACAGAAAGAATGCCATCCCCATGAATTCTGCCATTCCCAGGTTTGAAATTTGAATTTCCCGCTCACCTCTCCTCTCCACCCATTTTTATTTGATACTAGTCATTTACTTGCTTAATGACAAATTGAGAGTCACTGTAGATGTGCAGCTCTGTGATTTTTCATTGGATAACCAAGAAGAGTCCATTAATGACTGCTTCATACTCCGGTATGTTGTTGGCACATGTAAAGGATACCTCATATGACTTAGGGATGCAATCTCCTTGAGGTGTGATCAATAATATTCTTGCCTCTGATGCATGTTGTGTGCAAAAACCATGAAAGTATAACTACCATTTTGTGGATTTAGCGATATTCATTATGGAATCATCAAGAAACTTTGTTATAAGGGGGTGGTCACCTTGAAGAGGAGCATCGACCAATTGGTTTTCTATGAATTTTCCTTTGATTTCTTTCCAGTCTACATACTCAATGTCAAATTCACTTAGGAGCATGATGCATTTTTTTGTACAACCTATAAGGGCTGCTCTAGACAACAAGTATTTGAGGGTATCAATCTTTGCTATTAGTTTGGTCTTATTGTTAAGCATGTCACAACTTCTGAGTGCTAAAAATAAGTGCAAGGCAAGCTCTTTCTATAGGAGTGTAATTTATCTCATATTCAACAAGAGTGTGACTGATGCAATAAATTGTATGTTCCTTCCCTTTGTCATATGTTTGTGCTAGTAGTTTCCCTAGTGCTATGGTGATTTCTTATATGTATAGGAGAAGAGGTTGTCCTAGGATAGGTTGCATTAGAACTGGAGGAGAGGCCAAGCATTCTTTCATTTTATCAAAGGCCTTCTGACATAAATAGTCCCATTTGAATTTAGTGTCCTTACAAAAGAGGTGTGCGAATGGGTGACACTTATCTCCAAGCTATGCAATCAACTGACATATGGATTGACTTTTGTCTTGTAAACTATGTAGCTATTTGAGCATCTTGGAAGGGGACATTTTCATGATTACCTTGACCTTAGCGAGATCCATTTTCATTCCCCTACGAGAGACTATGAACGCCAAGAGTTTTCCTGATGTAACCCTAAAGATACATTTCTTAGGATTTAGACGTAGATTGTATTTTTTCAATCTCTCAAAGATCTTTCTTAGGACTGTAATGTGATCTTCTCTTGTTTTGGATTTTCCTAGGATGTCGTCCACATAGTCTTCCATTATGTTGTGCAAAAGGTCATGGAAGATAGTGGTCATTTCTCTTTGATAGGTGGCTCTCATGTTCTTGAGACCAAAGGGAATAACTTGATAGAAAAAGGTGACCCAAGGAGTTGTGAATTCTGTCTTATGTTTATCCTCTTCTATAATTCTAATTTGGTTGTACCTAGAGAAACCATTTGCTAAGGATAGCATCTCATGTCCTGCTATGAGATCGATTATCATATCTATATTTAGCAAAGGAAAGTTATCTTTCATACAAGCTTTATTAAGGTCTTAGAAATTTGTATATATTCTAATTCCCCAAACGGGTTTTCCAATAGGTACAATATTTGAAACCCACTTAGGATAACCTATGGGTTTGATGAAACCAACATCCAACATCTTTTCAAGTTTTGTTTTGACAAAGAGAGAAACTTGGGGATGCATCTTGCATATCTTTTGTTTGACATGTTTGGTATTTGGTCAAATTGCAAGGTTGTGTACTACTAATTTCAGATCAAGGCTTGACATGTCAGCGTAAGAGCGGACAAAATTTATTTGTGTCTATTGTAAGAAGCTCATGATTTTTTTTTCTTGATCAGTAAGGGACTTAGAAATAAGCATAGTCTTTGGTTTGTCTTTTTTTTCCCATGTTGATGGTGTCAGTCTCTTCAATAAGCAAGGGTGATTTTTCTTGATGTGGAGGAACCATGGTAGGAAAGTCAAACCCCCATATTCTAGCACCTCATCCAAGTTTTCACTAGAAGATGCATACTTTACTTTTACTTTTTCTGCATCCATAGGTGCCTCAAAGATATTTTCACCAAGGGAATTTTTATTTTTCTTTTCATTTTTGTGACAGGGAATTGACTTGACTATAAAAGTATCCCTCTATACTAAGCTCAATCTCATTCATAGATGTGTGATCTTTAAGGTTTTCCATAGTAAGTAAAGCCAAGAAGGCACCATCATCAACACAAAAATGTCAAGAATGGGTTGTCCTTGTTGATCCCAATCGATAAGTTTAGGATGGACAAGCTGGAGCTCAAATGGAGTGGAAGGGATAATGGGGGTGATATTGTTAATGTGAACATCGTCAAATATATCATCAAGGTATTCAAAAAGAATTTCATGTAATTCCTCTTTGTCAAAGTCTTCGACTTCAATAGGAGGGTCTGACAGGGCACCAAGAAATAATGATCTTAGGTATAGGTGAGTAACCCAGGATCCTATTATACTTATAAGAGATTGGAGAGATGAGAGCTTTTCTACCTTGTTCTTGTGGTCCAAGAATATGTCCTTAGTAACCTATCTTGTCTACAATGGAAAATGCCTTAGGATACATTTCTTTAGGTATATCTGTTGGAGCTTCTGCTTCTTCTTAGTACAACCAAGAACTAACATTATTTTATAAGCTTTCTTCATCAAGTGGACCCCACTGCTAAAAGGTGGTTTTCTTGCATTTTATAGCCATTTTTCTTTGTTTCTTGATTTTCTTCGGCTTTCCATATGACTTAGAAGAGGGTGGGAGTTGACCCACATAGAGAGAATTCTAAAGGATATACTCTCTGCATCCATTGTCAATGATATTGACCTTGATCTCAGATTGGGATGAGGTGGATGCGACATTGGATGGATTTGATGGAGGTAGAACTGGTGAGTTGAGTGGGAAATGGTAGGGGTGATTCCCCTCAACAAGATTGCAATATTGGAAGTGTTGCAGGTCAGTGGGGATGGTGACTTCTCTATCATTGAAGGAGAATTTGAGGCATTGGTGATATATGGATGGAATGTCCTAAGTGGAGTGGATCCCTGGATGACCAAGGAGAATATTGTATGGGAGATTAAGGTCTAAGACCTGACATGTTGTATCCACTACTGCAGGGCCCACTTGAAGAGGCAATGTTATGGTGCCTTTGGAAACTCTTTCTGCATCATCATATGTATTTATTGTGATCATTCATCATGTGTCCACAAAATCTTCAAAGATTACTAGTTGTTTAATCAGTTGTATGTATAAAGTTTTAAGCCAGATCCAACGTCTATAAGGACTCTTTTGATTTTATGCTTTTTTGCAATGGCCTCAATATGGAGGGGCTTCTTGTGGGATGGGTCACTAGTAGGTGCATATTTCAATGTGACATAAGATGTTGCTGAGCAACAGGGTTTCCTGTGAGGGTTTCAAATTGAGTTGCATTGATGTTATTTTGAGACATGGTACTCTAGGAGTGCTTGTTCAAGGATCTCTTTATGGATGGGGGATGTATTAAGAAGCTCAAGGATGGAGATCTACCCAGGTGTCTTACCGAGATGATCAAGGATATTGTAGCAGTGAGTCAATGGCATGGGAGGTTGTTGAGGAGGGGGAGGAGCTCCCTAGATGGTCACTCTTCCTCTTTGGGTGGTAACATTGCAGTGATTCTAAGAATGGGAAGTGGAAGGTGTGGCATCTTGAATGACCATTTTTATTGAGAAAATAATTTTGGTGATTATGAAGGAAAGAAACCTTGAATAGTGACCTTGGTTCTATGAGGGGTAGGAGGGGGATCAACTTCTTGGATCATGATGGTGTTGACATGGGTATAGACAGGTTATGTGCAACCTACCAAGGAGTCAAAGATGGATACGTAATTGGTGTAGTCATAATTAAGAACATGAGATGATGAGGCTTTGTCCTTACCATGTTTAGGAAAATGTCTTGGTACATTTTAAGTTTGTCATTCGAGTTACTAGGTTTGGCAGTATCAACCTTAATGTCACCTTTGTCAATAAGGTCCTAGATGCAATTCTTCAATTTCATACACTTTCCTGTATCCTGACCATTGACACAATGGTAGCACAATATTTTTTTTCATTATACCATTGGGGTTTTTCTTGATTTGGATTGAAAGGGTGTGTCATCAGAAAGACAACAGTGTCGGCCTTGATAAGCTTTTGGAATATGACCTCAATGGGTTCGACAAGCGAGGTATACTCTTGTTGAGACTAGTTATTGAAGCGGGGAGGTCAACCTTGGTTGGAAATATTGTTGCAAGGCTGAGATTGATTTTAAGTGTTGGATTGATTGTTGAAAACATTATTGGTACCAGTGGGTTTGGATGGGGCAGCCATAGTTTGGACATGCTTGGAATGAGTGACTCCATCATTGACAATATTTTGGTTCTTAGACCTGTATATGGTGAAAATGGATAACAACAATATTGAAAGACTAAATGAATTCAACCACAAAACCCTAGCCTAACAACAACAAAGATCCACCATAACATATGAAGATTACCTAAGACAATGCAAATCAAATGAAATCACAAAGATTATACCATCACATGTCCAATAGGGTTTGAATCTCCATTCTTCCTATCTCCATTGATCTTGCTTGATATATTTGCTCTCAGATTTTTATGTGCACAAGAGCTCAACAAAGAACGGAAATGTGGTTGCAAGTAGAATCGCATATGAAAGTGCAAAGCGTAGTGTAGTCAATTGATAAAGTAGTTAGGGTTTGATAATGAAGGAAGCATCTCCTTATATAGAAGACACTATATGAAATGGAGGGATAAGATTGAGAGGTGTGAAAGAGGTCGGCTATGATTAGAGGGTAGGTAAAGGAAATAATAAAATAATGAAAGGGGTAGGTAGTGTATGAATTAAGAGATGAATGACATGTGTCATGGGTGGAAAAGGCTAATGAATTAATTAAATAAATAAAGATTTATTTAATTAATAGAAGAAGTGGGATCAATTAAATAAATAAGATATTTATTTAATTTTAGGAAAAGGGTAATTTAAATAAATAAATGTATTTATTTAAATGAGAAATGAGGCTAGAAGAGTATAAATGAATGAATTAAATAAATAAAGATTTATTTAATTAATAGAAGAATTAGGCTAAAGTAATTAAATAAATAAAATATTTATTTAATTAGACATGACAATTTTAGGTGTCTACAAGACCAATACTTTGGCTTGTTATTGTAGGAGGAGGAATCTTGATTATATTTTTTATAATGTTTTAATATTCCTTGCTCCAAGAGGACACATTCTAAGGCTAATCCTTTTTGAGATATTTCTTCAAAAGTATCCAAGCAATGGCAAGTCAGAGGTTTAGATAGTTCAAGTACTAGGTTGCATTGAAATAATTCAACTTGATATGATTCTCGTATGTCCCAAGGAAACTTCTTGATGAGATGCCTCTATCTTTGAAGGAATTTGGTGAAGGTTTCTTTGGGCCTCTACTTTGTATTGCATAAGTCCATCATAGAAGCATCGTTCTCAATATTGTAGGCATAATGGGACACAAAGTTTTCTACTAGGTCTAGGAAGGACTTGATAGATTGACACTATCATAATTTAGAGGGTCCTCAAATAGAACAATCTAGATCATTCAACAAGAGTAACAAAACATAGACAAAATATTGATTCAAACATCTGCAACATCATAGATATACTGTAAACCAACTCACATCATCCGGTGTACATTAAGGCTAACAGGCCTATAAAAGCTTATATTATAGATTACAAACCATCCGGACCCCCAAGAGGTATCCAAATTAAATAACATGAATTAATCTTCATACCATATTTTTCTGCTCCTCTAAGGATCAATTAAAATAATATAAATATCATCCAGAACATCCGGATCAGCCACAAAATATCGTATTATCCGAAGATAGGAAAATGAAGCATGTAAGATAGGTCAGACCCCAAGCATGAAGATCACCTCCACCAAACATAGTAATGAGGTGTAGACCACCAAGGAATGTTGTCCAAGGGCCTAGGAACATCGTATGTGGTGCCAATTCGATCCACAAGTCAAAAAATTGCTCCGCAAGAGAAGAAATCTCCAAGTAGTGGTTAAAATCCAAAATTGCTTCGAAGCCAAGAAATAACCAATCGAAAAGAAATAACTTGTTGACAAAGAGTCCAAATGAACTAGAAATATAGAAAAAGGAATAAGAACATGTCTAGAAGCCAAGAATTTGATCCACAATAGAAAATGAACAACTACCAGAGAATTCTGGAAGTAGCACATAAACTACAACACAAAACAAAACAACTGAAAAGAAAATGTATATTTTTGGTTGATGCAAGTTTTCTCAACAACCGGGGATGCTCCTGCATCATGGATCCATGGGGCAAAGCAAAAAACCAAGCATGGCATCCCCACTAAGACTTTTAGGAAAAATTATTCTAAGGTAGATATCACTGTAAGAGACCTCTTTCCATAGGATATAAAAGTCATGAACATGGTCTCTACAATCACCTTTTTCCTTATACTTTTTGAATTTGGTAATTTCATAACTAGGGGGATAAGGTGAAACCTTGATTGAGGGGTCATAAGGACAAGGATATATCTCTTCAAAAGTGTAAGGCCTTTTGTTTGTCTCATTCTTGACATTTTTGATAAGGTCCTTCATGTCCTGGATTTCTTTAAGAAGGTCGAGTTGTTGGTTGTGGATATTAGGGACATAATGACCCATGCTAGACCCTAGAATTTGATTAGATGAGGAGGGGATACCACCACCACAAATGTATTGATATGAAGAATAGGGAGGTTGTGAGGCATTTTAAGTTTGTGACCCATGAATGGTTCTTATAGATGGAAAGATAGTATTGATGTAATAGCCAGAATTTTGAAGGGATATGGATGACCTTGTAGGGTTAGAAATGTTTGCAGGGATAGATATTGGAGGCAAGGTGGTTTTAGATGTTGATGTTGTGGGTGGAGAATGAAGAATGGGATCAAGAATGAAATTGTTTTTGAGGTCACCTTTCGGCGGCTTGTCAAGGATTTGTCTATCAAAACCAGGGGGGCAAACATGCCTCTTGGAAGATAAGTTGAGCCAAAAGACCATTAGGGTCATGTTTGAAAAATATTTCCATCATTTCTTGGTTATAGGGGTAATCGATGAAGGATTAGACACATGGAGAAAGATAAGGTTGATCAATGAGTTGTTCTTCTTCCTCTTGTTGAGGATCTTGGTTGAAAGGGTCTCTAGTTTTAGGCATATTGTTGTTGACTTTGGTGGCCATCTTCACTTTTTGTGAGCGAGTCAAAACCTTACATAAGTAACCTTAAACATGAAAAAAGACAAAAGAAAACTCTAGAGATGATGTGGATTTGAAAAGCAAGAATGATGAGAGGACTTAGCAAGAATGATTTTGATTTGATTTGTATTGGAATGAAAAATTGATTTGGATGGTCCTTTTCTTGGGACAAGATTGATTCGATTAGGATAATACCTTAACCGTTGGATTAGGACCGAGTTAGAGATTGATGATGTGGACCACAAGAAAGGTGACAACCAAGCTAGGTAAAATTTAGACCTCTGGATTAGGATTAATTGATCAAGCCTTCTTCTACTCGGGATGGACTTATGTTCCTAAGAAAAGTAAGGCAAATGAATTAGGGTTTTGATCAACCCAAGATGATTAAGCAAAGGAACATGAGGGAGATTCTTTCCAAAGAACAAAATCCAGTTAATGATTGATTAAGGATAAGGTCTAAACTTAACTTTCACAAAATGTGAACCTTAGGATGAGGTTGATTGATGAATTGGATGATCTTGATTAATTAATTAAGGTTGAGGATTGATTAGTTGATTGGATTTGATTATGCTAATTCCTTAGATAAGAGTGATGATAATTGTGGAATATTGATTGATGAAACAAAATGTGAAAAGAAGGAAGGTTACCTTAGATGGATCAATGAATCAATAAGCGATTGGTGGATTGGGAAAATTGGACAAAGGAACGTGACCACTCCTGCTTTGGGATAAACATGATCTTTGATGGAAAGCATGGATCCTTAATGACTCCTTATTAAAATCATTTCCATAACCATTCAAATAGTTGTGGAATCGATGCAAAGAGGTTCTATGTTTCAACAAAAATTTTTGGTTGATGTATAGAAACTTTCTATGCTTTAAGAGTTGCTTATAACTAGGCTTCTTCTCCTTCTTGACTTGGAGGTATATTGACTTTTTTAGATGCTTGAGGGACTTAACTTTATGGTGCATGAATAAAATTGACTAAAAAATTAATCAGGGTGGAGACACTGAAGTAGGGTGGAGACGCTAAAGTAGTAGAGGCGGAGACATCGAACTTCATAATTTGATAGGCGGAGATGTTGAAGGACAACGTGCTTGTGAAAAATGAAAATTTTGATTGGTACAATCAAATTTAGTCAATTTTAGAGAATTTTTTATTTTTGACTACTCTTAGAAAGAAAATATCAAACACATAAGATAGATTGGCCAAGGTTTAATTCTTTATGAAAAGTGTGAATGTGATTGGGGGCCTAGATTAGCCTAATGATAAAAATACAAAATGAATATACTTCAAGCATACATCCTAGGCTCAAAATGGAAACCATTATATGGGCCTCTTGCACAAGTGATGCCTCAAAGACGTAGAGAAGTAGAGATTTTGGTACCACTGGCTCCCCCTTGCAGTGTACTCACTTGTTGGGCATACTAGATTCTCTTACACCAAAGATTTGAATGTCATATGAGGGATTCATGTCTCATATTGAGTGGGTACATGAGAGGTAACTTTGGGGTACAATCTGCATCCCTTGCAACACTAATGTAGGATTTTGGTTTCACTAACACAAGGTTCTTAGTATGAGACTCTCTTTCAGGTTTCCATGTATGCTCTCTCCCTTGGGAGGCCTCCTTCCTGTAGAACATGGGTACTAGGGAGGTCAACGTAGGTAGGCAATTAGAACCTATCATAAAGCTTTTCATCCCATGTGTTTTATATAACAACTGAGAGGTGACTCGACTAAGAGCCCATTATCGCTTGGGTCATTCTCCCCTCACTAGCCTTATGGGTTTCTCAGGGGGACATACCCTGTACCTATTAGAAGGAAAATCAAGCATTTCTAACACTTTTCTCATGCACCCAAGATTATGAGAATCAGGGGGAGAGGGTAGTGCGTGTTAGTGGTTTGGATCTGCTCTACACGAGTGCAAGTGCACAAAACACAGAAAACATTGGTTTATTTTGGTCCCACATGAAAAAGGTTATCTAAGATAAGTACAAAGAAAGAAGACTAAACTAGTGGAAAAACAATGTCTTTGGCTAATGGGTTGCAAGAAAACAAATTAGTACTTATCAAAATGACTTGGACATATGAAGTGAACATGCAAAACTTAAAATTTGATTAGTAACACAAAAATTCTAGCTACCAAGGCATAGATGCCGAAGTACACGTATAGATGCCAAACATCTGTGTAGATGCCAAACATCTGTGCAAATACTGAATGTTTGCATAGGTACCGAGGTAAAGCCCAAACCTAGATAAAAACCAGAAAGTAGGAAAACAAAAAATTTTAATTTTTAAATTTTAATTTTGAGTGAGAAAGTTTACCTACAGAGATGCTGAATAAAAACACAAACACTAATTGTCTATGTAGATGTCAAAATAGATATCTGCAAACAAACGTTAAGTTGTAAAAATTTGAAAACTTAAATTTTAATTCTAAGTGGGAAAATGATTTCAGCAAAGACACTGAAATCTAGGCATAGATGCTAGTCATCTGCGCAGATGTCGAAGCGCAGATATCTAAAAAAGTTAGTCTAATCTACTAAAAAAATAATACAGACAAAATCCTAAAAATTGAAAAAGAAAGATTGTTAAACTAAGTGTTTTGGTCTTTTTAAACCAATATTTAAGTGTTTTTGTGCTTTTTTAATTGATTTGAAAGAAAAATAAAAACTAATCAACTCTATGTTCAGGGTGGAGATGTCAACATGTTGAAAACTATAGACACTGATCCAGAAAATAAACAAAACAGAGATCTGGAAAATTTTAATTTAAATGAAGATGTTGAAGGACTAAAGTTGATACATCGAAACAATAGAGCGGAGACACTAAAATGCAGACATAGATACCATTCCACTAACCTGCAATGAAAATCCTTCACAAATCCAAAAATTTGTTAGTAGCTAGGGATGTGGGTCCCACCGAGTGTGCCAAAATGAAGCAAGGGAAAAATATAAACAATGATGTAAAGGTTAGTTTAAATCAAAATAAGTATAAACATTCAAGAAAATACCAAATTAACCTTTATACCTTCACAATGTTACCTCTTGTTCCTCCGATTGGACCTTTGATGAAGTCAAGGATGCGCCTCTTCTCAACTTTATTGGATTGTTCCTAGATAGGTGTGTGGAATGCTCTCTACTACAAAACAACAATGGGGATAAATTGATGGATGAGTGAATGGATGATTGAAATGGCTAAGTGTGGAAACTAATTTGACTATAATGGTGATCCTATGGAGATGGTTCTAAGCATAAACTAACAACATAAGATTGCACAAGATTGAGATATATAAATAAGGGGAGGAGACCCCAATTTATAGATTTGAAGAGACCAAAATGGAGGACCAACATTGATTTGGAATGGAGGGTGGAGATGGAAGGAAAGTAATGAGAAGGATTGAGAGGACATGGTGTGGAGACCAAGAGATTTTCCATAAAGGCATTTCTTCTCTCCACACTCCTCAAGGTGCATAGGAAAGAGTCCCCAATGCACATTTGAAGAATAAAAGGAATTTATAATTCCTTGGGAAGGGATAAGGGAATTAAAGATTCCCAAATAGAAGATTGCATGACAAGAATAATGAAAAAAAGGAATTTAAAATTCCTTAGGAAGAGAGGGCATGGGGATGTGCAAAGGATTTGAAATCCTTTGACATGACCAAAGTGGTTGCATTCAAGGTTTGGAAGGTGAGAGGAGACAAACCATTTATGGCAAGGGGTGGACTTGTTCCTAATCACGATGATTCGAATTGTGCAAATTATTAAGAAGAGAGATTAGGTGGGTTAATTAGAGATTAAAAATCAAGTGGATAAGCTAGGAGGATTTGACATGAGGAGAGAGAATGAGTGGAGGAATTCAAATTGAAGAATAATTATAATTAGGCTTCTAGAAGAATCGATTAGGCTAAGTGAGTATTAGGGAAAGTGATTTGTAGGAATCACTTTAGTTAGGTTAATGAATTAAATTAATTAACCAAATGGAATTTAGAAGAATTAATGGTTTGATTGACTTTAGAATAATAGTGAAAATAATTAATTTATTTGATAAATTAATTATTGGACTATAGAGTGATAAAATTAATTAAATTTAATTAATAATTTATTTTTTTAATTTGTAAAGTGTATATTTTTATTTAATTGGAAAGTAAGCATTACAACTTTAGAGATAACAAAACTATCAAAAAAAAACTCCAATAAAACATCCATGTCGCAACCATCACCACCCTCCCAAAATACTATATGTCAAACCAGTTACCAAGATCCACACATCCACCCCCCAACATAAACTTACAAAAATTACATCTTGCCTGTTAAAAATTTAGGCATTTTGACTTAGAGTTTTATGAAAATTAAACTATAATATAAGTAAAAAGAAAGAAAGGAAAAAAGGCACCTATGGGTATCAAGTCTAGTGTAACCTGTTCATGGTTCCTCCTTCATGCCTCGTTGAGCCAAGGCACTCGAATCTCCAGTCACCCAATTACAATGAGTGTCTCCTCTTCTGGCATGTTGTTGGCCCCTTCTACCTCCTGCCTCCTTTCTCTCTGCATCTCATCGGCTCGACGAAAACATCCCCCGATCCAGTCCATCTTCATTTTCCTCTCTCGCCTATTTGGCTAAATTTGCAAATAGTATCCTTGTGATCCGCCTCCCAGGACTTACAATTTCCACATCTCTCCCACTACCCTCATGTTTTATCACATCTTCTATATCCATAATCTAGACGAAGATTGAAATTCATTCCCAACCTCTCTTTGCATCATCTTTGAATCTCATTTTGACTTCCTCACAGTGTCGAAGAAATTGAATACGTGAATGGTGTTCCCTCATCTCTTCATTTTCCTCTAGGATACCTTTTGCAAGGTTAAATCTCCATCCCGACACCTCCCACTCTAGCAGAGATTCCAAATTGAGAAGATAGTCCCCTAGAATTAATCACTGTAGAACTTTCCACACCTCTTCTACTGTGTGTCCCAACTCTAGACCCCAAGCCATAATCAATGAGTATATATCTTCTCTGCTTCTGTAGTGGTGGCCAATGACAGCCACATCCTCTCCTAAAACTAGTTGAATTTCTTTAAGAAGTATCGGGTCCTTGATGAGGAACATTTTTTTGAGTTTGTTTGGTGGTACTAGACCACGAAATGCCAAAATCATTTTGGAGGATTCCAAAGTGAAGTTAGCTTCCATTTTTGAACTTCTATGGAATTATGGAGATTTCTGATAAAACCAGAGATGACACTGGTTTCACCAACTCACCTGGTCTATTCATTAGCACTGTAAGCATTGCAAAATTGGCATTTAATTCTTGTCTCTCCACCATTGCCACCATTTTAGAGCATGTCGTAGTAGCTGCTCATTGACTCACACATGCGTAGGGAAAAAATCAATCTTTTGACAAGGGATTTGAATATAATGTCGTACCAACTTGTCCTTATGCCTTAACTCCATTTAAAGGTTTCATTTCTGACATTTTTCCACATCACTACCCTTGGCTCGAGTCTGCATGCTTCGTTTGATAGCTCATCTACAAGAATGTTTCCCTCTCTTTTCACGTGTGAGATGTAATAATTATTGAACCTCTTCAATTTTTCACTTATTATATTGACATATTTATTTAATTTCCAGTACAGAGTTTGTTCTTTAACCAGCACCTAAACAAAAATTTGGGAATCACCCTCTAAATTTAAATTTGACACCTTTAGGTTGGAAGCTAACTCAACTGCTATAAGAGTCGCTTGAACTTTCGCCTAATTATTAGTATCATCTTGGAGTTGTCTAGCCCCCTTGCATAGAATCTTTTCTTCATCATCACAAGCCACACTTCCCACTCCTGAGATCCCTGGATTGCCTTTTGATGCTCCATCAAAATTTATTTTCACCCACTCCTTCTCTGGTTTTGACCATTTAATCTTCTCTCTATTCATACGATCACTAGCAGGATGAACCCTGGGGAACCCATGAATGGGTCAAATTTAATTAATAAATTTTGAGAGAAGTGAGGATAACATAATTAAATTAATTAATTATGTAGAAAGGATAAATTAATTAAATATTTATTTAATTTTTTTAGGCATCTATACATGGCTTCTATATACACGAGAGTTCTTTGTCTTTTAGATGAAAGTTACCTATAGAGAAGACTATGTTATGGCATTAGAGACTTGGACATGTTCAAGAAAAGAGTCTAAATAACTTGAGATATAAAAATCTTATTGAAGGGTTATCTAATCGTAATCTTGATTTTGATTTCTATGAGCATTATATTTATGATAAATAAAACTACATTCATTTTTCCTTGAGTTCTCAAAATTCTTGTAGTGTGTTGCATCTTATTCATTCTAACGTGTTTGGTCATGTAGATTTTTCTTCCATTGAAAAATCCACATATTATATTTTATTTATTGATGATTATAGTGGAAGAACATGAGTATATTTTCTAAAGACTAAATATGAATTTTTTAGTTGATTTGAAGAATTAAAAGGAATTGTTGAGTTGTAGACTAGAAAGAAAATAAAATGTTTGAGGTCTAACAATGGCAATGAATTTTTCTTATGATTTTGATAAATTATGTAAATATTGTGGCATTGTGAGACAAAGAAAAACTCTAAATTCTCTACAATAGAGTGGAGTTGCAAAAAGAATGAACATGACATTTATAGAGAAGGCTACAAATATGCCTAATAATGCTTGTTTAGAACAAAGCTTTAGAATTGAAGCTATAACAAGTCTCATATATTATCTTTTGAAATAGGTGTGGTTAGGTCACAAACCTTCATTGAGACATATTAGAGTTTTTGGTTATGAGGCATATGCACATGTGCCAAAGGAGAAGCAAACAATGTTGGAGGAAAAAGTTGTAAAATGTATTCATTATGTACAATTATGGTATAAAAGAATACAACATTTGGGATCTTATTTTAGAGAAAGTAATGTATATTAGAAATGTTATTTTCAGAGAAACTAAGTGTTCTTGTATTACATTTTAACCAAAACAAACTAAACAAGAAGATATGGTTCATCTTCTCTCTACACCTAAAAAAAATTAATCGATACCCCTAAATAGACAAGAAGTTGAGGAGAACTCATTAGGCTCTAAATATTTAAAAGAGGAGGAAGAACCTCTAACTCAACTAATTTGAAAGTATACAATGCATAGACAAACGCTTAAAAGGTATTGACATGAATGATGTTGAATCTTGGAAGATTGCTATGGATGAAAAAAAAAAAAAACTTTAAAAAATAATGATATATGCCATATAGTATTTCTTGAAGAATGAAGACCTACTAGTTACAAATAGGTGTTCAAGTGAAAGATTGATTTATATGGAGGTATTAAGAGGTGCAAAGAAAGGTTGGTTGTCAAAAGTTACTCTAAGGTTGAGGGAGTTGATTATGATAAGATATTTTCTCTTGTTACAAAAATGGCATCCATTAGATTCTTTCATTCTAGTACTGCTACTAATGATCTAGAGGTTGAGAAAAAGGATGTTTAAACAACTTTCCTTCATGATGATTTGGAGGAGGATATTTATATGACACAGCCAAAGAACTATGTGGTGAATGGTAAAAGTAATTTGGTTTGCCAATTGGAAAAATATTTGTATGGCCTCAAACAAAGTCCTAGGATTTGGTACAAGAAATTTGATATATATGTGTTGATTTTTCTATTTGAGTTTTTAAAATCAAATCACTATGTTTTTATAAAATTGATTTTTTCATTATATGTTGTTGATATATTATTTTTTTGTAACAGGAAAGAAATTTTTTAGAACTAAAGTCTCAACTTGCAAGTAAATTTGAAATCAAACATCTTGGTGTAGCTAAACATATTCTTGGGACAAATGTAAAAGAGATAGAGTGACTAGAGAGCTATGGATTCTCCAGAGTAAGTATTTTAATTCAGTTTAACATGCAATATTATAGACTATTTTGTGTTCCTTTTATAGTTCGAACAAATTTATGTGTTTCATATCATCCAACATCCACATCAGATGAATATTGCGTATTTTTAACTAATGTTGTTAATACAAAAAAAATTAGTTGGTGTTCAGAGTCTATGGGTCATTTAAAAGTGAAAATAAATTAGATTCTATGTGGTTAAAATGTGGGGGATGCCTGCATCTGCAAGAAAACACAAATCACACACACATGAGAGATTACGTTAGTGAAATCAAGAGATTGAAAATGCAAACTAATCTAATTGTTAGTCCAAGAAATCTCAAGATTGCTAAGCCCATCCCATGCTCCTCTATCTGTAAGATTCAAGGTGGCCCTCACTTGGAAGAGAAATTGATCCTAAAGATGACAACCTAGAGAGCAAGTTATGAAAGATGATTCTAGGATCAAAATGACTACAACTAAGATCCTAGCTAAGATGAGATGGTGGATGAACATTCAAGATGAAAGATATGAAATGAGTTCCAAATTGAAAGATTAAGTAAATTAATTATGCTAATATGAGGATGAGATATGAGAATGCTATGAAAAATTATATGAATTCAGCTATCAAGATATTCTAAACATGTAAAAACTAAGCTGTAATGCAATTAAAATGGCCTAAATGCTTAGTGATTGGGATTGAGTTGCTTGATAAACTACACAACACAATTAGACTATAGATTGGATGCAATATAAGTAAATGGATAAAAAATTGGATCTCGAGAATGAGGAAATGGTCTCTATTTATAGAGAAATGGATGGTTGAGATTGAGCAATCCCAACAAGGGCCAGGATTGAAAGTTATCAATCCATGTGAGGGATTCAATCCAATCCCAAGTTGACAAATGTCATCTTGAGAGGGCTTGAGAGATGATAAGAAAGAAATAGATGCTAATTGTGCTAGCTATTTGGTGGAATTTATTATGTGTTACATTAATGTTTTGTCATTGATGCCAACACTAGTTGTTTAGATGCTTTACCGGCTCCCTTCTGGTCTCGTTAGGTTGAGTAGTTTCGGGCTGACTTGGATCCAACATGATCCATTAGGCTCCAATATAGTTTGGTGATGAAATTGTCTTGTTCATGATACTCATGCTCATACTTGGACAGTTGGTTTTGGTCTGGTGATCAGATGCTATCATGCTTTCTTAGAAGCTTGGTTTCTAGTTCAAGTGAGGGTTTCATTGGCAGAGATTTTGGTGGAGATATTTGATGAATTGCATAAGTGGTGTTGGTGCAGCTTCTGGTGAAGTTTCAGGATGTTGTTGATGATCATGTTTGAGACTTGGTAGATAGAGATCATTACTATAGCATGTGGACCTATACTAGGTCCTGGTTGATCTAGGTTATGGATCGGTATTAATGTAACATGTGGATAAGACCTATTGATGTATTCCTGAGATGTCTGATGTGTTGATATTATTTGTTTGTCCTAAGGCCAACATGGTTTGTAATTATCTAATTGGTTTATTGTCTGGTAGCTGACCTGATTGTTTATGGTTGAGGGTTTGTATATATAGATGTAAGATCTCACTGGAGATCATCATAGTTATTGTTAGAGGCCATGGTCAAGGAATGCAATGTGTTAATAATGTAATATCATTCAAGCAAAGGAGTTTTTCGATCATTGAAGATCAAATTGGGTTTATGTAAGAGGATTTAGTCCTCCATCTTAACTAGAACTATACTCAAGCATAGGAGATGCTATCTTTTGCAGTTCATCACTTCTGTGGATTGTAGTCTGGATTTCTATGTAGTCAGTGAGGCTCCTTTTCTGATGAGTAGTGTGCTTTAGGGTGTTGGCCTTCCTGCAAGTGCAGTCCCCTAAATTGTAATTTGCATACTTACTGTAGAAGTATTATCTGGCTATGGGTAGGCTTCCCACCATGATTTTTCCCTTTACCGAGTTTTCCACCTATAAATCTTGGTGTTGTGTGGATGGTATTTATTCTTTGATTATTGTTTATGAATAATTGTTTTATCTGCTATTCTGGTATTAATGTTTTCAGTTTTGGTATTAAAGTTTCAATTGCTAATTGTTTCCATAATCTGGGACAATTGATTCACCGTCCCCCTCTCAGTTGTCTTCCAGTTATTTGAATTGTCTAACAATTGGAATTAGAGCTTTGATCCTCTCTATAGAAAGCTTAACCACTTGAGGAAGATCCTATGGAGACTAACAGTTCAATTTCATCCAGTTCTTCTAGAGCTATCTTTCGAAGGGATATCCTAAGGCTTGATGGAACAAATTACACATTATGGAAGATTCAAATGGAGACTCATCTGAGATATCTTGGCAAGGAGATTTGGGAGATCACACAGAATGGTGTCACACCTTATAATCTGAGATCTGGAAATCCTCCTCTGGCAAACCTGGACAAGGATCTTGAGAATGATTGTAGAGCAAGAGAAGCCCTCTTGTGTCCAATTTCTGATCAGCAAATAATGGGATTAACTAAAAAATAATCAAGAAAGGCTATTTGGGATAAGTTGGAGACTCTTAATGAAGGTGACCCTACAGTGAAGATTGATAAACTTGATGGTTACCGGGTGAGGTATGAAAACCTGAAGATGGAAGAATATGAAAGGATTACTGCATTCAAGGAAAGGGTAAATGGGATTGTTATGGGAATTCAATGTTGTGGTGGAACTCTAAGCGAAGATGAAATTGATTCTAAAGTCCTAAGAGCCCTACCACTGGCTTAGAAAATGAAGGTTACTACTATTAATGAGTTGAGAACATTGGCTAATACAACTGTCAATAGAGATACCTTGGTTGGGAAACTATCTTCTTTTGAACTTGAATAATTTGGACCATCTCGAGCTGTGAAGACTGGACCTTCTTTTCATGCATCTACATCTACAACCGGTAAGCAAGACTGGAAAGCTTTATATGAAAAGGAATTAGAAGATATGAACAAAGAAGATGATGAGTTTTAGCAACTTGAAGCACTATTTGCTAGAAGAGTACTTAAAGGACTGGTAGGAGATAAGTATGAAGGAAAAGCACCTTTTAAATGTTTTGCATGTAATAAGGTTGGTCATTTTGCATCTATATGTCCTAAAAGAAATTGAAGATTTGAAGAAAAAGTTAGAAGATCATTTAAGCCTAACCCTGGATATCAAAACCAGTATAAATTCAAGAAAAACAGAGACAAATCATGCTACATAGCGAATGATGAAGGCATTACTGATTCTAATGATGAACTGACAAAGACTATGTTAGTGGATCCAACAATGGGAAGGAATACATGTTACTTGCTATCAAGGAAGATGATCTGACATTGGAAGAGAAGGCACTTTCTGCTAAATTGAATACAAGGAATGGGTAATTGACAGTGGTTGTTCACATCATATGACTGGAGATAAAGGGAAGTTTCTATCTTTGCAAGAAATTGATGGCGATATAGTTAGATTTGGAGATGAAAAAGCATGTATGATCAAAGGAAAAGGAACTATATCATTGGATGGTAAGAACAATACTAACAATATTTATTATGTTGAAGGTTTGAGGCATAATATTTTGAGTGTAGGACAATTGGTAGATAAGGGATTTCAATTATAGTTAAAGGATGGAAAATGCAAAATCATTAACAAATTTTGCTTGGAGATTGGAACTGGTACATAGACAAAAGTTAATATATTTCATTTGAACTTCAATGAGAATACATGTTTGATAATGCAGATTGTTGAGAGTTGGCTATGGCATAAAATGCCGTGTCATGTGAATTTTGATTGCATTGTGAAGATCAATTCAACTAAGGCAGTTAGGGATATACCTAAGATTATGAAGCCCTATAATCCGGTATGTAAAGAATGTGAAATGGGTAAATAGGTCAAAACCTCTTTTAGAACTATAAAAGATAAATCAAATATTATCTTAATATTATTCATACTGATTTGTGTGGCCCTGCTAGAGTTAAAACTTTTCAACATGATAGATATTTGATGCTAATCATTAATGATTATTCTAGAATGATGTGGGTTACTTTTCTTTAAGAAAAATCTGAAGCATTTGAAAAGTTTTAAATTTTTAAGACTAAAGTGGAAACTGAGACATGATTGAAGATTAAATGTTTGAGATCGGATCATGGTGGAGAATTCACATCCAGGTAGTTTAACAACTTTTGTGAAAAGCATGGTATAAGAAGACAATTTTCCGCTCCCCATACACCTCAACAAAATGGAGTTGTGGAAAGGAAGAATTAAACTATTTTGGATGCTGATAGAACAATGATGATGGAAGCTATTCTACCTCATATCTACTATAGAGAAGCAATGAGTATGGAAGTTTATAGATTCAACATAGTATATATCAAAGGAGAAACCGGTAAGAAACCTTATGAATTATGGTTTGGCAATACCCCTACAGTCAAGTATTTTTGAATTTTTGGTAGTAAATGTATTAGGAGAGATGATATCATTGGGAAATTTGATCCTACATGTGATGAAGGCATATCTCTTAGTTATTCTAATGAAAGAAAATCATATAGATTTTATAGCAAGAGATTGTAGAGAATTGTGGAGAGTGCTAATGTCAAAGTAGATGAGTTGTACAAAAGTCAAATCAAAGTTTATGAGAAGGAACTGGTAGTGGAAATCATTGTATCTGAACCGGTAGCACCTTTACCAAATCTGAGAGTTGAACAAGTTACTGTTGTAGTATCAAATAATTCTACAGTAATTGAAGAATAGGGAAGAGGATCAGAAAGTCAGAGGATTCCTAGGTATGTGAGATTGAATCATTCAGGAGATCAAATCATTGGGGATAATAGAAATGGAGTGATGACAAGAAGAATACTAGCAACTAATTAGGTATGTTTAATCTCACAAGTTGAATTGGTATCATTAATTGAGGCATGTAAAGATGCATATTGGTTGAAAGCTATGGAAGAAGAATTAGATCAGATTGAGAAAAATAACACATGGACCTTGGTTGCCTGACCTAAAAATAAAAATGTTATTCGAACTAAATGGGTCTTTAGGAATAAATTGAATGAGGATGGTCAATTTATAAGGAATAAGGCTAGATTGATTTGTAAAGGACATTCTCAGAAGGAAGGAATTGATTATGGAGAGACTTTTGCACCTGTAGCTAGGATTGAAATTGTAAGATTATTTCTTGCCTATGTTTCTAATAAAAACTACAAGGTTTATCAGATGGATGTTAAATGTGCATTTTTTATTGGGGATCTTGATGAGGAAGTTTATATTGAGCAACCTAATGGTTTTTCACTATCAGATGATACAAATATGGTTTGGAGGTTAAGGAAATATTTATATGGATTGAAACAAGTACCTAGAGCTTGGTATTCAAGGTTGGATAAATATCTTTTGAAGTTTGGTTTTACTAAGGGCAATGTTGACAATAATTTATATTACAAAATCATTGATGATGATATTGTTAGGTCCTGGAGACAACTGAAAGGGGGGAGGGGGGGTGAATCAGTTGTCAAATAAATTCAAACCAAAAACTTATTAACCAACTTAATGCTTAATATCGCTAAACCAGTTAAGTGTGCTGGTAGATAGTGTTAATAGTAAATTGCTATATTGGTAAGGATTAATGCATGAAATATAAACATAATGTCATCCACAACACATGACACCAATATTTGTACGTAGAAACCCTGTAAGGGGAAAAACCACAGTGGGAAACCTTACCCATAATCAGATGATACTACTACAGATAGTATGTGTACATAAATGGGGTCTTCTCATGCAGAAAGGCCAATAGCCTAGAGCTCACTACTCAATCACAAAATGGGAGTCACACTAACTACAGTTGGATTGTTAAATCCAATAAGAATGTACTGCACAAAATAGCATCTTCATATGCTGGATTCAATATTGGTGTAATGCTGATATGCTTCTACAAAAACCTAACTTCACCTTCAAATGATGTATTCATGTATATCCCTACTTGATCTTGCATATACCTTTACACAATTCTTTTTCGCATTCCACACACTTGATCTTACAAATAAGATCTTACATTTATACCATACCCGAAGACCAATTTTAGTAGGTCGGCTCTACAAGATATTACAAGAAACACATTTTACAAATAATATAATATCCGATGCAATAACCGATTGAACATGTCGGCTTAATGCGTTTACAACAATAATAAATCATCTCCATAGCATGTCATGTTGATCTGGAAAAGATAAACCTATCGGTGAAACCCTAGATAACCTGGACCTATTTTTCTAGTAAAGGCAAATATGCAAATATGAATATACCAATGATTAATTCTTCAAAACAAAATGTCCATATGATGTCTTCGACATTACCAAGTGTCTTCCATATCATTCCAAGTACCGGTGAACAATATATCCTACCGGTGAACCATATACCAGTAACTGTTGCACAGTTTACTGCTTGCCTGTGAATGTTGCTGGATCTCCAAAGTAGGTGTATTAGTAGGTGTTGACATCAATGAAAAAACCATACCAAAATACCAACAGATATACTGATTAGTGAAGTATTTGTTGATGACATTATTTTTGGAGGTGAAGATAAGCTATGCATAAAATTTTCTAAGAATATGGAGAAAGAATTTGAGATGTCTATGATTGGTGAGATGAATTTTTTCTTAGGTTTACAGAATACACATACTGACAAAGGTATTTTCATCTGTCAAACTAAATATGCTAAGGAATTATTGAAGAAATTTGGTATGGGAGATTCTAAACTGATAAGTACTCCTATGGTTACAAGTTAGAAATTGACAAGAAAAGATGTTTCTGCACTGGTAAATCCTACAAGATACAAATCTATGATTAGAGGTTTGCTTTATTTAACTCAGACTAGACCTGACATTATGAATGTTGTTTGTATTGTTTCAAGATTTCAGAGTGATCCTAGACAAAATCATGAGACTGCAGTGAAAAGGATTTTTAGATACTTGCAAGGTACATCAGAATATGGCTTGTGGTACCCTAAGGATGATAAATTTACTTTATGTGCATATACAGATGCTAATTGGGTTGGAGATGTTGATGAATGAAAAAGCACTTTTGATGGAGCTTTCTTTCTTGGAAAGAAGTTGGTTTCATGGATCAACAAGAAATAGTCATGTACTTCTTTATCTACTATTGAAGATGAGTATGTTGTTGCTGCTACTAACTGTACATAAATTTAATGGATGAAGAAAATATTGAAGGATATAAAAGTGGATTGTGATACACCGATAGTTATTCACTGTGATAACTCTCCTACTATTGATATATCAAATAATCCCGTATTTCATTCCAAAACATAGCACATATCTATCAAGTATAACTTTTTGAAGAAGAAGGTGGAAGAAAATGAAGTTAGAGTGGTTTATGTGAACACTAAAGAGCTGATTACAGATATTTTCACCAAACCTTTTCCCAAGGAACCATTTGAGTACCTAAGAGATAGATTGGGAGTTTCTACCCCTCTAGTAGAGACTTGATTGACGTGGTTTGGCATCAGTCTGACATACATTATCAAAGATACTATTCATTCTGACACTGATGTGGGATGCTACTACTTAGAGGGAGTAGCTAACTTTGTGATTCAGTGGTTTGTGTTTTTGCTTTGATATTTCTGTCAGATTTATGGCATTGATGTCAAAGGGGGAGTCATATTGATTTGAAAAAGAAAAAGAAAGAGAAAAATAAAATGTAAGGGGGAGTGATATTGTTGTTGTTTAGATCTTTACAAAGATATTATTAATAGGGAAGATATTGATATTCAGAGCTGTATGTGGGAGATTGTTGGCTCTCTTCCATGGGGGGAGATTTGTTTGACATTTCCTGGTACTTAGATGTTTTTCACATCTAGTGTTTCCATCAATGCCAAAGGGGGAGATTATTGGCCATTTGGTGGAATTGATTATGTGTTGCATTGATGTTTTGTCATTGATGCCAACACTAGCTATTTGGATGCTTTACTAACACCCTTCTGGTCCAGGTAGGTTGAGTAGTTTTGGCTGACTTGGATCCGACATGATCTGATAGGCTCTGGTATAGTTTGGTGATGAAATTGGCTTGTTCATGATACTCATTCTTATACTTGGATAGTTGGTTTTTCTCTGGTGACCGGATGCTATCTTGCTTGCTTAGAAGCTTGGTTTCTGGTTGTGGTGAGGGTTTCATCAGTAGATCTTTTGGTGATCTTTGATGAATTGCATAAGTGGTGTTGGTATAGCTTTTGGTAAAGTTTCAAGATGTTGTTGATGATCATGTTCAAGAATTGAAGGATGAAGATCATTACTGTAACATGTGGACCTATACTGGGTCCTGGTTGATCTTGGTTATGGACTGATATTAATGTAATGTGTGGACATGACCTATTAATGTATTTTTGAGATGTCTTATGTGTTGATATTATTTTGTATATATAGATGTAAGATCTCATTGTAGATCACCGTGGTTATTGTTAGAGGTCATGGTCAAGGAATGTAATGTGTGAATAATGTAATAACATTCAAGCAAAGGAATTGGTTGATCATTGAAGATCAAATTGGGTTTTGTTGGTATTTTGGTATGGTTTTGTCATTGATGTCAACACCTACTAAATACACCTACTTTGAAGATCCAACAACATTCACCAGCAAACAGTAAACTGTGCAATAGTTACTGGTATATGGTTCATCGACAGGATATATTGTTCACCGGTACCTGAAATTACATGGAAGACACTTGGTAATGTCGAAGATATCATGCAGACACTTTATTTTGAAGTAATAATCATTGATATATTCTTATTTGCATATTTGCTTTTACCGGCAAATAGGTCCAGGTTATCTAGGGTTACACCGATAGGTTTATCTTTTCCAGATCAGCATGGCATGCTATGGAGATGATTTATTATTGTTGTAAATGCATTAAGCCGACATGTTTAATCGGTTATTGCATCGAATATTATATTATTTATAAAATGTTTTATTGTAGAGACGACCTACTAAAATTGGTCTTAGGGTATGGTATAAATGTAAGATCTTATTTGTAAGATCAAGTGTGGAATGCGGAAAAGGTTTGAGTAAAGATATATGCGAGATCAAGTAGAGGTATACACGAAGACATCATCTGAAGGTGAAGTTAGGTTTTTGTAGAAGCATATCAGCATTACATTGGTACTGAATTCAACATATGAAGATGCGATTTTGCACAGTACATTCTTATTGGATTTAACCATCCAACTGTAGTCAGTGTGACTCCCATTTGTGATTGAGCAGTGAGCTCTAGGCTGTTGGCCTTTCTGCATGTGCAGACCCCTGTTTGTACACTTACTATCTGTAGTAGTATCATCTGATTGTGGGTAAGGTTTCCCACCGTGGTTTTTCCCTTACAGGGTTTCCACATACAAATATTGGTGTCATGTGTTGTGGATGACTTTGTGCTTATGTTTCATGCATTAATTCTTACCGGTATAGCAATTTACTGTTAACATTGTCTACCGGCATACTTAACTGATTTACCAGTATTAAGCACTAAGTTGGTTAATAAGTTTTTGGTTTGAATTTATTAGACAACTGATTCACCCCCCCCTTGGTTATGACAAGAGGAAGATTGGCAAATGAAGAGGTATGTCTTATTTCTCAAATTGAACCATTATCTATCAATGAGGCATGTGAAGATAAATTTTGGATTAAAGCTATGGAAGAAGAATTAGGACAAATTGAGAAAAATAATACTTGGACATTAGTTCCTCGGCCTAAAAATAAAAATATAATTGGAACCAAATGGGTATTTAGAAACAAACTTAATGAAGATTGTAAGGTTATCAGAAATAAAGCAAGACTAGTGTGTAAGGGATATTCTGAGAAAGGAGTTGATTACAATGACACCTTTGCACCAGTAGCCAGAATTGAGGCAGTTAGATTATTCTTGGCTTTTGCAGCTCACAAGGATTACAAAGTTTATCAAATGGATATTAAATGTGCATTTTTGAATGGAGATCTTGAAGAGGAAGTTTATATTGAACAACGTGATGGATTTTCCTTGACAGATGACAATGATATGGTTTGGAGATTAAGAAAAGCTCTGTATGGATTAAAACAAGCCCCAAGAGATTGGTATGCAAGATTGGATAAGTATCTTTTAAAGATTGGTTTTACTAAAGGAAATGCAGATAGCAATTTATATTACAAAGTAACTAATGATGACATCTTGATTATTGAAGTATTTGTTGATGATATAATCTTTGGAGGAGAAGATGAATTATGCAAAGAATTTTCTTTTGAAATGCAACAAGAATTTGAAATGTCTATGATCAGAGAAATAAAATTCTTTTTAGGATTACAGATTTTACAGATTGATAAAGGCATATTTTTGAGTCAATCTAAGTACTTGAAAGAACTACTTAAGAAATTTGGGATAGAGAACTCTAAACCAGTAAGCACACCTATGAATACAAATGAAAAATTATCTCAAAGGGATGAATCTACACCTGTTAATCCAACTAGATACAAATCTATGATAGGAGGTTTACTATATTTGACACAAACCAGACCTGATATTATGAATGCAGTATGTATAGTTTCTAGATTTCAGAGTAATCCTAGGGAAAATAATGAATCAGTAGTAAAAAGGATTTTTTGGTACTTACAAGGCACAACAAATCTTGGATTATGGTATCCTAAAGATGAAAATTTTGATCTATATGCATACACAGATGAAAATTGGGTAGGAGATGTGGATGATAGAAATAGCACCACTGGAGGAGCATTCTTTCTTGGAAAGAGATTAGTTTCTTGGTTAAGTAAGAAATAGAGTTGTACATCTTTATCAATAGCAGAATCAGAATATGTTGCAGTAGCAACAAACTGTACATAGGTACTTTGGCTTAAGAAAATGTTAAAAGACATAAAATTAAAATGCAAGGAACCTATTACAATATACTGTGATAACACTGCAGCAATTGATATATCTAAAAATCCGGTATTACATTCTAAAACAAAACATGTTTCTATCAAACTAAATTTTCTAAGGGAAATGGTTGAAGAAAAAGAGATAAAACTGGTTTATGTGAATACTAAAGAACAACTTGCAGATATTTTCACAAAACCTTTGCCTAAGGAAACTTTTGAGTATCTCAGAGATCAGCTCGGAGTCATACCACCACCGGTAGAGACTTAGACAGTTGATGATTCTCATCAACCAACAGAATTAAATAGACAAATCTTTTATTCCGGTATTTTGATGAGGAAGCTACTTCTCAGGAGGAATAGTTGGTATATTGAATTGGTTGGTATTTTGTATGAACTTGACCTTCTGTGACTTTGGCATTTGATGTCAAAGGGGGAGAGAGATCTATGGAAAAACATTATCTTTTTGGTAAGAAAAAGAGATTTTAGGGGAGAAATTTTGAAAGACACATGAAATATTGGTATTGTCACTCCCAGGGGGAGAAATGAAGATTGTTGTTTTTTTTGGCACTTTGATGTTTTGGCACTTTGATGGTTTTTCCATCTTGTGTTGCCATCAATGCCAAAGGGGGAGATTGTTGGTATTTTGGTATGGTTTTGTCATTGATGTCAACACCTACTAAATACACCTACTTTGAAGATCCAACAACATTCACTGGCAAACAATAAACTGTGCAATAGTTACTGGTATATGGTTCACCATATTGTTCACCGGTACCTGAAATGACATGGAAGACACTTGGTAATGTCGAAGATATCATGTGGACACTTTATTTTGAAGTAATAATCATTGATATATTCTTATTTGCATATTTTCTTTTATCGACAAATAGGCCCAGGTTATCTAGGGTTACACCGACAGGTTTATCTTTTCCAGATCAACATGGAACGCTATGAAGATGATTTATTATTGTTGTAAATGCATTAAGCCGACATGTTTAATCAGTTATTGCATCGGATATTATATTATTTATAAAATGTTTTATTGTAGAGCCGACCTACTAAAATTGGTCTTAGGGTATGGTATAAATGTAAGATCTTATTTGTAAGATCAAGTGTGGAATGCGAAAAAGGTTTGAGTAAAGATATATGCAAGATCAAGTAGAGGTATACACGAAGACATCATCTGAAGGTGAAGTTAGGTTTTTGTAGAAGCATATCAACATTACACCAGTACTGAATTCAGCATATGAAGATGCGATTTTGCACAGTACATTCTTATTGGATTTAACCATCCAACTGTAGTCAATGTGACTCCCATTTGTGATTGAGCAGTGAGCTCTAGGCTGTTGGCCTTTCTGCATGTGCAGACCCCTCTTTTTACACTTACTATCTGCAGTAGTATCATATGATTGTGGGTAAGGTTTCCACATACAAATATTGGTGTCATGTGTTGTGGATGACTTTGTGCTTATGTTTCATGCATTAATTCTTACCGTTATAGCAATTTACTGTTAACACTATCTACCGACATACTTAACTGATTTACCAGTATTGAGCATTAAGTTGGTTAATAAGTTTTTGGTTTGAATTTATTAGACAACTGATTCGCCCCCCCCTCTCAGTTGTCTCTGGGATCTACAAGTTTATGTAAGAGGATTTAGTCCACTGGTATTAAGCTTAACTGTAACTATACTCAAGCATAGGAGATGCCATCTTTTGCAATTCATCACTTCTCTGGATTGTAGTTTGGATTTCTATGTAGTCAGTGAGTCTCCTTTTTTATGAGAAGTATTCTCTAGATTGTTCACCTTCCTACAAGTGCAGGCCCCTCAATTGTAATTCAAATACTTACTGTAGAAGTATTATCTACCTGTGGGTAGGCTTCTGACCATGGTTTTTCCCTTTACCAAGTTTTTCACATATAAATATTGGTGTTATGTGGATGGTATTTATTCTATGATTACTATTTATGCTTAACTGGTTTATTAGCTATTCCTATATTAATGTTTTCAGTTATGGTATTTAAGTTTAAATTTATAATGGTTTCAATAATATGAGACAACTAATTCACCCCCCCCTCTCAGTTGTCTTCCATTTATTTGAATTGTCTAACAAATTAAGCATTAGTGAAGGATTCAAGGGGTGACATCATTGGATAACGCTTTTATCCAAGGAAGCAGGTTGTTGTCCAAGAGGTAAATTCTTGTGCAAGGATAAAAGATAGTCAAGTGGACAACCATCATAGGTTAGGGGTGTGGGCTTGTAAGAGGCATTAAATGCCTTTTAAGGACTTTGGAGGCTAACTTGATTCAAGAGGAAAACTACTAGTGGTCTAGGGGACAAATTTGTAAGAGCCTTACAAATTTGGGAGTATTCAACAAGTTATATTGTTGAAAGGAGAAGGTCTTCAATGCATTTTGAAGACTTTCTCCAAATTTGGGGAAGTGAATTCCCAAATTTACAGATTGGACATGATGAGGAGAATTAAGGTAATTAATGGAGGATTAGAGGGATTCTAGAAGAAATTAGGAGGGAAAGTGGGAAATATAGGATGGTTAAATCCAATAATAATGCACTGCTTCAAAATAGCATCTACAATGCTGGATTTAGTACGGGTTTAAGCTTTGTCTGATACCACTGCCAAAAACCTTGCCTGTATGCAGAAAAATGATCCTTCTTGCACATAATACTTTTCATTCTGCTCTGCTTCTTATTTGCTCCAGAATAAACACATCAAAATGCATAAACAACTATTCAGTATCATAAACTATCTCATATACCGCTTACATACACACATTCACATACTTCCTTACTTTTCAAATGACTTACAAGATCTCATACATATATGAGTCTTTACAATACAACATGTCAGCCATATAATTACAATTTACATTACAATTCATATAAACAATATTATTGCCAAGTCGGCTTTGGATGCCGGTATAATCTATTTCCGATGTAAACTAGATGCTGGTGTGAATAAACCTTGTTGTAACTGTCAGTGTCGGCAGGTGAAGTGTATTGTTGGTTGAGCCTGTTGAACCTTAATGCCATCAATGAAAACATCCACCATTCTCATTTGAGTGTATAATGCAAACATTCTCCCCCTTTGACATTGATGGCAACACTCGTGAGAAAAATCCAAAATTGAAATCCAAAATTGAAAGTGCTTCGTCTGAGAAAATGATCTCCTTTGGTTTACTTTACACCATGCCTTTCTTTGTATATTTTTCTCATTATACCACTCCCCCTTTGACATCAATGATAAAGGATGTCAAAAGATTCAAAACTTCAAAAATTACCTAGAACCCTGAAGTTGATTATGTGCAATCTGAAAAATGTCTGCCAAAACTAAGTTAAGACCCTACAGGAATTTTGTACTATCTGAAATTATTGTCTCTGTTTGCCTGATCATCTCGGTGAGATAATACATTTGTTGCTCTAGTGATCTATCTCCTTGAATTGTTGCCTTGGATAGTTCATTCCAGTGTGTTAGTAAATTATCCAATCTTGGACCAAGTTTATGTTGGCATTTCAATTACAATGGGAGATTGTTGGCATTTCAATAAGGATATTGAGAAGGTTGTTGATATAATTGATTAAGGATGTTTATTGTCTTAATAATATTATTTTGTCATTGATGTCAAGAAATTGATTTTCTGATTCAGTATGATGTTGCCATATCTTAAGAAGTATGTTTTGATGAGTATTAAGATGTCGGTAAGTGACACAGAAAGAATGTGAGAATGAAGGGGAGAAATAAGTTATTCAATGGGCAACTATTACCAAGTTAGAAAATGATGAGATCATGTTGTTTTGATTATTTTGATATCCTACATATGTTCATGAATGTAAGTTTAATAATGTTCTATGTTACCGAGCAAAGAACCTAGTCAGTAAACCCTAAGGAACCTAGTCGGTAAACCCTAAGGTTATCGATATCGGTTAAAGAAGGTAGAATGTCTACCGAGTGAAGTTCAGTATTAACCGAGTAACAACCAAGTTGTAACAGAATGCATTGGGTGAATAAAAGCATTATTAAATGAAGGATACCAATGAGCTAGAGATGCATAGACGATTGGTATGTTGTGCATGAAGTTTGTTGAAGATCTACGACAATAGAAAATCAAGAGGAAGATCTACAACACAGATTGAATTGCAATAACCTAGTACAAGTTCCAAGGAAGGAATGCAAGTTCCAAGGCAAAGTAAAACATTTATCAGATAGAAGGATACAATGAACCTAGTCAAGTTTGATGATCTGACGGCTAAGATTGATTATGGGAAATGTGATCAAGGAGACTAAGTGGTTAGAAATTGTTTATAAATAAGGAATTGTTGATGAACAATGTATGTGTGAAAATGTATGCACAGTGATGCTACACAGGTGATTACCGGGCACAAAAGCTTAAAGATCTGATTGAGGAACAGATTAAGAAAGCCCAGGAAGGAGTAAGATAAGTCTATGTCCAGATTATCTTAAGCATATTGAGCACATAGAATCTGCTTTAGCATTTTTAGATGTGAAGTTGCAGATATATTTTGTTATTGTTATTTATTTTGTAAGTGACAGAAATTGTCTTAACTGAGTGGACTTAATAGTCTTATTTGTAAATCCTCTAGAAAGGTGACATTCTAGTTGAGTGTTTGAAATCCTTTGACAAGGTCACTTCTAACAAAGTGCAAGATTCTAACAGATCTGAGGGAAATCCCTTAACTGGGTCACATCTAGCAATGTGTTTGTAATCTTTAACAGGATTTTCTTTTAACCAAGCATACTCTAGAAGAGTATATTTCTTAGTGGGTCCAAAATCCCACAGTGGTTTTTCCCTATTTGGGTTTCCACGTTAAATCTGGTGTTATATGTGTTGTGATGATTATCTGTTTATGATTTTGTATGTTTTACAGTTTTTGGTTATATTCTGAATTAAAGGCTACCGAGGTTGAATCTGTTGAATACATTGAAGATTAATTTTGTATGATTCACCCCCCCCCCCTCTCATCTTATTAACAATTGGTATTAGAGCTTTGGACTCAGGAAGTAAAGTTTAAAGGCACTTGAGGCAAGATCCAAAGATGTATAAGAGGGATGCACCAAAGCTGAACAAGTCCAGTTTCTCCACATGGTAGAAAAGAATGAAGCTGCACTTATCAGGAATTGAAGAATATGCTACATATTATTTGGAGAATCATTACATTGCACCGAGCACCTACCCGATGACAATGGAAGAGATAAAGGCAAATCAAGAACACACTCAAGCAATGATTGAAATAACATCAACATTGACCAACTTAGAGTTTAATGATCTAGAAGGCTGTAATGATGCAAAGGTGATGTAGACCAAGCTCTTATCTATGTATGGTGGTGATGAACATGTTCAAAGAGAAAAAGTGGATAGTCTAAGAGGTCAACTTGAATCCATGAGAATGAATGAAGGTGAGAACATAAGACAATATAGTACAAGGTTAAAGGAAATTGTCAATCAAATCAAAGGAGTAGAAGGAACTATTGAAGAAAAGGATGTAACAAGTAAGTTGTTGAGAACACTTCTACATGCTTATGCCATTCGAGTCTCTGTAATCAATGAATTAAGGTCTGTACCAAACATGCCAGTCTCCTTAGATGCTACTATCGGTAAGCTACATGCATTTGAGTTAAGTAATTTTGATAACAGTGGGACTTCGATAAATATTGTTGAATCTGCATTTAGTTCTTTTCATCTTGGTGAATCTAATGACTACCAGCTATAAACTATCAAAGAATGATGAATCTGCATCTATTGATGAGACACTTTACCGATCTATGATTGGAAAGTTGCAATATGATGTACACAATAGACTGGATATAGCACATGCAGTAGGTATTGTTGCAAGATTTTCTATGGATCCTAAAGAAACCCATATGACAACAATCAAGCAAATTTTCAGATACCTGAGAGGCATTGAAGACTATGGCTTAGTATATGAAAAGAGGAATGATTTTGATTTGAAAGTCTATACTGATGCTGATTGGGCAGGAAATATTGATGATAGGAAAAGCACAAGTGGCAAAGCTTTCTTTTTGGGAGAAAGGCTAGTTAGTTGGCTTAGCAAGAAACAAGGATGCATTTCACAGTCAACAACAGAAGCTGAATATGTCGCTGCAGTATTGAATTGCACAAATATAGCATGGATCAAACAATTGTTGGAAGCTATAAATGAGAAAGTTACCAAGCCAGTAACTATATTCTGTGATAATACTAGTGTTATTAACATTTCAAAGAATCTGGTAATGCACTCTAAGATGAACCATATCTCTATAAAGTATCATTAACGTAGAGAAGAAGTTCAAGAAAAGAAAGTTGTGTTGGAGTATGTTAGCACAAAGGAACAAATTGTAGACATCTTCACAAAGCCAGTGCCAAGGGACATTTTTGAGTATCTTAGAAGCAAGTTAGGGGTCCTACCCCTATCTTCTACTTACTAATAGAGTTCAGTGAAAGCATCAATTCGATGACTCTACAGAATACTTTTTATGAGTTGATGCTGATTTACACCTTTAGAAGGTTTTCTAGAGTTGTGCAGGATACAGGAATTGAAGACAAGTTGCTCTGATCGTGACTAAGATGGTACATTTTAACCAGCAAGGACATCACTTCTCAGAGGAAGAAATCATGCTTTAGTTTTTTTACTTTTTGGCATTGTTGTCAAAGGGGGAGAAGACTGTTGACTGGGGGAAAAGACTACATTGAAAAGACCAAAGAAAGGGGGAGTTAACAGCTCAAGGATAACATGGAGAAGTCTAACAACAATCTGAATCTGAATCATCTGGAACAAATCAAATTGGTTTTTCCATCAATGCCAAAGGGGGATATTGTTGGCATTTCAGTTACAATTGGAGATTGTTAGCATTTCAATAAGGATATTGAGAAGGTTGTTGATATAATTGATTAAGGATGTTTATTGTCTTAATAATATTATTTTGTCATTGATATCAAGAAATTGATTTTCTGATTCAGTATGATGTTGCCATATCTTAAGAATTATGTTTTGATGAGTATTAAGATGTTAGTAAGTGACACAGAAAGAATGTGAGAATGAAGGGGAGAAATAAGTTATTCAATGGGCAACTATTACCGAGCTAGAAAATTATGAGATCATGTTGTTTTGATTATTTTGATATCCTACATATGTTCATGAATGTAAGTTTAATACTGTTCTATGTTACCGAGCAAAGAACCTAGTTGGTAAACCCTAATGTTATCGATATTGGTTAAAGAAGGCAGAATGTCTACCGAGTGAAGTTCAGTATTAACTGAGTAACAACCGAGTTGTAACAAAACGCATTGGATGAATAAAAGAATTATTAAATGAAGGATACCGATGAGCTGGAGATGCATAGATGATTGGTATGTCATGCATGAAGTTTTTTGAAGATCTACAACAATAGAAAATCAAGAGGAAGATCTACAACACAGATTGAACCGCAATAACCTAGCACATCACCTTTGATAAAATTCCAAGATTAGACAACAGACCTGTTGATACAATGGCCACTATCGCCACACTTCTACAAATTCCAGATAAATAGAATAATTATGAATTGCTGGTGGAGAAATCGCTTTCCCAACCTATGACAATTCTGCATCCCATAGAGAGGTGATTTCTCCACCAGCAATTCGTAATGATTCTATTTATCTGGAATTTGTAGAAGTGTGGTGATAGTGGCCATTGCATCAACAGGTCTGTTGTCTAATCTTGGAATTTTATCAAAGGTGATGTGCACAAAGTATTTTTTGAATTCATCCACCATTCTCTTGTAAGGCATTAGCTTATCATCTTTTGTCTGATAGTCAATATTGATCTGGTTGATAACTAACTAATAATCCACATAGACTCTTAATTATGTGATTATCCATTCTACAACCACTTTGATTCCGGTTACCAGGGCTTCACATTCAGCAATATTGTTGGTGCATGGAAACATTAGTCTATAAGATTTTGGAATTGTGTGCCCCTTCTGGAGTGATGAATAGGATGTCGACACCTGATCCATGTTGCGTATAGGATCCATAAAAGTATAGGGTCCATTTCTTGGGTATGATAGTGAGCACATCCATATCTAGATATTCCACTTGTAGTGGTTGTTGGTTTGGTAGTGATGATTCTGCCAATTGATCTGTAATTGCTTATCCTTTGATAGCCTATCGTTTTGTGTATTGAATATCAAACTCAATTAGAATCATGACCCATTTAGCTAATCTTCCTGTGAGAGCTACCTTGATGAGTATATACTTTAGAGGATCAATCTTTTCTACCAGCTTGATTGTGTGGGCTAGCATATAGTGGCAGTACTTTTGAGAGGAAAATACCACTGCTAAGAAAGCCTTTTTGATGAATGTAAAATTGTGTTCATATCCATTCAAAGTCCTACTAATGTAATAGATAGCCCTTTCTTTCCCTATTGGATCTATCTCTATTAGTAGTGCCCCCAATAATACTTTTGTTATTGATATATAGAGAATGAGTGGCTTGCCTACTATGGGTGGTACAAAAACTGGTGGACTCATTAGATATTATTTGAGCTGGTGGAATCATTCTGCACATTTGTCTTCACATCTGAAAGGTATATTCTTATGAAGCAGATGATTGAATGGAAGACATTTATCTACTAACTGAGTGATGAATCATCTGATGGATTGTAGCCTACCCTGCAAAGATCATAGTCAGCTAATGTTTTTAGGAGGTGGCATCTCCATGATAGCTTGGACCTTTATTGGATATACTTCAATGCCCTTTTCTAGTACAATGTCTCCCAACAGTTTTCTAGATGTGACCCTGAAGACACACTTTTTAGGGTTTAATCTGACCTTTAATTGCTCCAATCGTTGAAATATATTATCTAGTATGCCCAGGTGTTCTTCTCTAGTGAATGATTTAGCTATCAAATCAGCCATATAATCCTCCATGAAAGTATGCATCATGTCATGGAATATTGTTGTCATGGCTCTTTGATAAGTTGCACCAACATTTTTCAATCCAAAAGGCATGACATTCCAATAATATGTTCCCCATGGATAGGTGAATGGAGTTTTCTCTTAATCCTTTGGAGCTATTTTGATTTGGTTATAGCCAGAGAAGCCATCCATCAATGATAATATTGTGTACCCTACTGTTAGATCCACAATAGTGTTGGCATAAGTTGGAGATTGTTGGTATTTTGCTTGAAGATTGCATCAATGATATGTTATGTTGTCATTGATGTCAATAAACCAGTTATGATGTTAAGATGTCAACTTATGATATTGTAATGATGGTGTTAATATTGTATTGCAAATTGGTAGGAGGAGCTAGAAAATGGTAATGGAATTGGTAGGAGGATTTTGTATTGGAAAATGGTATTACTTATGTTATGGAGAGTTGAACCAGTAACCCTACCTATAGAAGATGTCCAAACCCTAATTGATAGAGTTGAAGAAGATTATGATCAAATGGTGAAAGACAAAGATTATGACACGTATGCATGTTGATTGATGAATGTTTTAAATGTTTAATTGGCACGTAGAGACAACGGTTTTTGTCTTGGGAATGAGCAAGTTTGTTGCATCTAATGCAAACCGTGTGATGAGTTATAGAGTTCGATGAAGCGGTAATCAAGCAGAGTTCAAGAATATCTTGAGTGATGTGCATGGATTTCTATGTAATCGAACGATCATACTTAAACTGACTTGTTTGTAATCTCTCTGAGATGTTTAGGTTTGTGATGTGTTACCGACCTGATGATTTATTTATAAGGTCGATGAGTTATTTTGTTTGTGTGTTGGAAAACTTGTAATTGAGAGTGAGAGAGTGGTTGCCGAACCTAATAATATATCTACAGTATGTGTAATGGCAGATAGGAGCATGAAAAAGATCTGAACAAGCAAGTGTAGTTCTATTCAAATAGATCAACAAACCCCTATTATTTTCTAACAATTATAGCAGTTAAATCCCCTAACTGGGTAAGCTCTAACAAGCTTCTTTATTCAAATCCTCTAACCAGGTGATCAATTAGATTGGATTCTAAATCATCCACTGAGGTTACTCCTAATAGGGTATTTCTTTTAATAGGGCATTATACTCATTCCCTTAACCGGGTGGTCCCTAACAGGATTTGTTCTTAACAAGACTTTTTGTAAAGATTTAACAGGTTAAGATCCTAATAGGGCAAACTTCTAAAGAGTTTAGAATACTTGTGGGTATTCATCCCCATTGTGGTTTTTCCCATTTTGGTTTCCACGTCAAAAATATTGTGTCAAGTGGTGAATGTTTTTGTGGTTATGTTTATTATTGAATTGCTTAATTGCTAAATCCACTTTGATTTGTTATGAAAAGTGACAACAAACTGAAACATATTTTAACTACTATCAAGTAAAGTGTTTGAATGATCAAGATAAAAGGTTTTGTAAGTTTCAAGATGTTTCACTATTAATCTATTATAACAGTCAATGAGTTAATCTTGTCAGTATTATTGCATTTGAAGTTCAGTAATGAAACTAGTCAGTTTAGTATTTGTCTTGAGAGGTTGATTTTATGTTTGGTGAAAGTATATCAAGTTTTCTATCTACTGATTCACCCCCCTCTCAGTAGTTGAAAGGATCTTTATTATTTCATTATACCATCAATGGGTATCAGAGCATTACAGGTCCTTTGAGGTCTAAGTCTTACAACTTGAGGTAGAGATCTTGTAGATCCTGATGAAGAAGGAAGGCCCGAAGTTTAACAGAGGGAACTACATGATATGGAGTGATAGAATGAAAATTTATATCAAGAGTCCTAGAAGTTAATAATAGGAACATTTTTTTACTCAATATGTTGCACCTAGTGGGACTGTGACTGATGATTAAAAGAAAGAGAAACAAGAAAACAATCAAGCTCTAGAGGCTATTATTAGTTCTTTGTTTGATGCAGAATATGTTGATGTCCATGGTCTAGAGACTGCTTTTCAGGTATGGAAGAAACTTAAAGAAATCTATAGTGGTGATGAGAATGTGAAGATTTCCAAAGAAGAGAGTCTAAGAGGAAAATTTGATGACATGCGGATGGTTGAAGGTGAAAATATCCAACCGTATGGTCAGAGGATAAAAGAGATAGTCAATCAGATTAAGAGTGTTGGTGGTAATGTTGAAGATGCCATAGTGATTAGCAAAGTGTTGAGAACCCTGCTATCGGTCTACACTATCCGAGTTGCAGCCATTCAGGAGATAAAGTCAATTGACAAAACTAAGGTAACTCTGTATTCCATCATTGGTAAGCTTACTGATTTTGAATTAAATGGTTATGATGCTAGTTCTCAGAAATCTGAGTCTACATTTAGAGCTTCAGTTTCTAACCCATCTGTGAGGAAAAGTAGAGATGTCATTCATAGTTATTAATCTAGATCCAGTAGAGATGTTGATGATGAAGATAGTCTTGTTGATATGGAAGCATTGTTGGCTAAGCGGTTGTCTAGAGGTACCAGTAAGTACAGAGGTAAACTACCTTTGAAATTATTTACATGTAACAAGATTGGACACATTGAAGCTAAACTGTCCTAATGGTGACAATGAGCATAAGCGTGACAAGTTTAAGAAGCACAAAGGTAAAGGCAAAACAAATTGTCTTATTATTGTTGATGGTGGTATCACTGATGAGGAATATGAGGGTGATGATAATGAAGAAATTGTCTTTATTGCCATCAAAGAGAAGACATCTTATCAAAAGGCATTTGTGTCTCACATGGATAGTTCTGATGATTGGATCATTGATAGTGGTTGTTCACACCACATGACTGGTGACAAGAACACATTTCTTTCTTTTAAGGAATTTGATGGAGGAGTTGTAAGATTTAGTAATGACTCACCCTGCATGGTAAAAGGTAAGGGAACTATTTCTCTAAATGGAATGAGCAGTGTGGATGATTTCTACTGGGTTGAAGGATTAAAGCACAATCTTCTGAGTGTTGCACAACTCAATGAGAGAGGTTATCCATTAGAGTTTAAGAATGGTATGTGCAAAATCTATGGGAGCAAAGGTGAACTGATTCCAACCAGCAAGCAGACTAAAGATAACCTATTTCACTTGAATCCTAAAGTCAACAATTGTTTAATTGCTAAGATAGATGATAGCTGGCTTTGGAATAGGACATTTTGTCATATAAATTTTGATAACATTGTTGAATTGAGTAATTCCAAGTTTGTGAGAGGTTTTCTAGAATTGGACAAACCAGTTAACACTCTGTGCAAGGAATGCCAGTTAGGAAAGATGACAACCTCAACTTTCAAGAGAAAATCCTTCTCAGCAGAACACTTTTTAGATCTGGTTCATACAGATCTCTGTGGTCACATTCCTAAAGGATAAGTTAGAATATTTTGGGAAGTTCAAGGCATTTAGGGCCTTAGAAAAAAAGGAAAGTGGCATGAAGATAGTGTCTGAGGATGGATAAAGGTAGTGAATTTACTTCTGAGGAATTCACTAGGTATTGTGAAACAAGTGGCATCAAAAGGAAGCTTTCTACATCGAGGATACCACAACAGAATGGTATTGCAAAGAGGAAAAATCGGTCAGTTGTTGAAGTTTCTAGAACGATGTTGATTCAAGGAGGTGTAGCAAAAAATTTCTGGAGAGAAGCTGTCAGTACAACTATGTACACCATGAATCGGATATTGGTAAAAAGAGGTAAGGAAAAGACTCCTTATGAATACTGGTATGGTAGATCACCTAATGTCAGTTATTTTAAGATATTTGGTAGTAAATTATTTATTAAGAGAGGTGACTATGCCAACAAGTTTGAGGCTAAGAGTGATGAAGGCATATTTCTTGGCAACACCACCAAGAGTAAGGCCTATAAATGTTACAACAACTGAACTCAAAGAATCATTGAAAGTGTTGATGTTCGAGTGGATGAGAATCCTGAAGTCTCAAGGGAAGCTAGTGTGGAGAAAAAACAAGAAGATCCTTGCATTCTATTTTTGGAACCAGAACCGATGAAACCTGAAACTGGTAAAGACAATGTTGATATGCCAGTCCAATCACAACAGGTCGAAGTAGAATCTAATGATGATAATGAAGAACCTGAAGATAATGGTCATGTTATTTTGAGGTATGTGAGACTCAATCATAATCCTACCCAGATTATTGGAGATAAAGATGTTGGAGTGCTAATTAGAAGAATAATTAGAGATTTTTTTTGCATGATCTGCACTATTGAGCCTAGAACTGCCAAGGAAGCATTTGGTGATGATCATTTGATCAAAGCTATGGAGGAGGAGCTAGATAAAATTGAGAAGAATAACACATGGACCCTAGTACCCAGACTGGTGAATAAGAATGTGATAGGTACTAAGTGGCTGTTCAGGAACAAGCTAAATGAAGATGGAGTAGTAGTATGAAACATGCCTAGATTGGTTTGTAAAAGTTATGCATAGGAAGAAGGAGAAGACTATGGTGAGACTTTTGCACTAGTTGCTAGACTTGAAGGTGTCAGGACTTTACTTTATTTTGCAGCACATAAGGGATTCAAAGTATATCAAATGGATGTGAAGTCAACATTTCTAAATGGAATACCAAAAGAGGAACTATACATTGAGCAACCAGATTGCTATGCTTTGAATAATGATAGAGATATGGTATGTAAATTGCACAAAGAATTATATGGTTTGAAGCAAGCACTGAGAGCATGGTATGAGAGGCTACATTCACACCTGATGAAGATAGGTTTTTAGAGAACCAGTGAAGATAGCAACATATATCTCAAATCTAAAGGAGTTAAGATACTTGTGAGTGAAGTGTTTGTAGATGATATTATATTTGGAGGCAATGATGACATGAGCAATGACTTTGAAATGAAATGAAAAATGAATTTGAAATGTCTCTAGTGGGAGAGATTAAAAAATCCATAGGCTTGCAAATTTAGCAGATGAAAAATGGTATTTTTATCACAGAGTCTAAGTATGTGAAAGAGGTGTTAAAGACATTTGGTATGAGTGACTATAAATCAGTTGGGACACAAATGGTTACAGGTTGTAAATTGTCTAAGGAAGATGAATCCAAGTTTGTTGATGAAAAGGAGTACACGTCAATGATAGGGAAGTTTCACTATGTTGTTCATAGTAGGCCGGATATAGCTCATGCTGTTGGTCTAGTTGCAAGATTTCAGAAGAATCCAAAAGAAACACACCTAATAGCAACCAAGAGAATATTCAGATATTTGAAAGGTATTGTTGACTATTATTTATGGTATCCATATGTAGTTAACTTTGATTTAAAGGTGTATACAAATGCAGATTGGGTAGGTAATGTTGATGATAGAAAAAGCACACCCGGTGGAGATTTCTTTCTTGGATGAGGCTTCTATCTTAGAGTAGAAAGAAGCAGAGTTGCATATCTCAGTCTACTACTGAAGCTGAGTATGTTGCAGCATATATGAATTGTACCCATGCTATCTGGATGAAACACATTTTGGAGGGACTCAAGATGAAGTTTTCTCAACCAGTAAAGATCTTATGCGACAACACAAGTGCCATAAATATTTCAAAAAACCTGATGATTCATGCTAGGACATAGCATGTTGAATTGAAGTATCATTTATTGAGAGAAAAAGTGCAGAGTAAAGATGTGATATTAGAGCATGTTTCTACCAAGGAGTAGCTTGCAGAAATCTTTACTAAACCTCTGCTTAAGACTACTTTTTGTTGGCATTATACACTTAGATGAGAATAGTTGATGTTGTCATTGATGGCAACCAACTGGTATTATGGTTCACAAGTTACATAGGCAATATATATCATTTACCGGCATTGGTAGACACTTCACACTGGCATCTAGTCTACACCGACAACAGATCATACCGACACTCTCAGCCGAATTGGAATAGTAATGTTTTGTATTGTAAAATATATTTGTATAGCCAACTTCATGTATTATAAAGATTCATATATGTATGATATCTTGTAAGTCATTTTGTAATGTGGTAGAGATGTAATAAGGCAATGTAATGAATGATATATGAGATATTGTAGGATAGTTGTTTATGCACTTTGATGTATCTATTTTGAAGAGCGAATAAGAAGCAGAGAAGAGTGAAGGTTATTCACTTGCAAGGTTTCTCGTTAAGGTATTTGTTTGAGATTAAACCGATAATGAATCAGGCATTGCAGATGCTATTTTAAAGTAGTACATTGTATTTGGATTTAACTATCCATTTGTAGTCAGTGGGACTCCTATCTATTGTTCAGTCGTGAGCTCAAGGTTGTTGGCCTTCCTGCATGTGCAGGCCCCTATTGTATAAGTAATATTTATTCATATTGGCCAGTGAGTAAATATTGTGGGTCACAAATCCCATTGAGGTTTTTCACTTACCGGGTTTCCTCACCAAAAATATTTATGTTATGGTGTGCATTGATGATTGTATTTTTGTTTCTCTTTACTGCATTATTATTTTTTTACTGGTATATTAATGCAAGTTGTAAAGTTGCAAATAAGTTCAAATATTCATCCACCGGTTACACATTGATTCATCCCCCCTCTTAGTGTCTTTGGGATTTTCATAGCATCTAACAATTGGTATCAAAGCCTAGTCCTCTATTTGTAGAAGCCTAATAGCTTGAGGAATATTCTAAAATCGGTACTAATGGGAAGTTTGAGACAACAGTTAGAAGGAGCTCTTGAAGATATTGACATAGAAAAATTGAAGAATATCAAACTAGAAGATGATCACAGAACTGCCCAGGAATTCATTAAAGCACTTCAAGAGAACCTTGTTATGGAACAAAATAAGAGGAAGGAACTTTGTGAGCAAATGCAGAAACAAGATGATGATGAAAATGAAACTCTTAGAGATATTTTAGTAAAATTGAGATAGGAGAACACTAACATGAAGAATGAAATGCAAAATATAACCATGAGGCTATGTAAGGATATTGAAGACAGAAAGAGAAATCAAGAAGATTTGACCAGAAGACTTAATGAAAGAGCTGATGAAAATTTGAGGCATGGTCATGAAAATAATATACTTAAAATAGATTTGATTCACATGCAACATGATAAAGAGGAACTTATGAGACAAGTTAGCATTCTGGAAATTGAGTTGGTCACTGCAAATGAATACAAAGACAAATTCAAGAAAAGTTCAGAGAAGCTTGATGATATGCTGAAAAGTCAGAAACCTGATGGAGATACAATTGGACTTGGATTTGAACATGAGAAAGTTTTGGGACTACAAACAATCAAGATCATAGCAAACCGGTAAGACAAACTAATGCCTTTAAATTCAATGTAAAATGTTTTAATTGCAACAAATTTGGTCATAGAGAAAGTAAGTACAGATTTAGGAATAATCAGAATACAAATTTACCCACCAATGAATGTTCTAAATGCAATAAAATTGGACATAACTCATACAATTGCAGAATGAATGTAAAATGCTATGCTTGTGGTAGATTTGGACACTTATCTAAACAATGCAGAACACAAATTGGTCAAGGTTATGGAAAAGCTATTCAGAGGAACAATGTAACTTGTTATGCATGTAACAAGATTGGGCATATTGCAAGATTTTGTAGAAGTAAGATTGTGTTGGTGAATAATAAAGAAACTAATGACAAAGGCAATGAAATAGTGGATGAAATCAAGCAAGAATTTTATAACAATGGATTAAGAAGAAAGATCAGAGAATTGATGAATCTGTCTTTGCACCGGTAGAACAGGGTAACCCTCCACCGGTAGGAGATTATTCATATAACTAAGGAATAATCCTTAGGGGTATGGCAACAAGTTGAAAATCATGCATCTACCCTTGGTTGAAGGTAAGAAGTTATGATTCTTCTTTACAGACAGATATGTGGCATTTTTCACTTCACCGATGAAGCATTTATTGCGGTTGTAAGTTAATTTTTGGTTATAGAGAAACTGTAACTTCTCATTTCAACTCACCAAGAATTCAAGCATTCAAGAGAGCGAAATTGAGAAAAAGCATTTTAAAGGTGAAAGGGCAAAGGTCTTTTCAAAGCATTCAAGGTTTTCACAGTTAAGAGGTATTTATCTTTGCAATGGCTTCCTCATCCTCTGTTCCTGAATTTGTAGCAAACCCTACCATTATGGAGAATATAAAATGACCTAAACTAGTTTTCAAAATTATCCCTAAAATAGAAAAACTAGATGACTCTATTGGTGCATTTTCTAAAACCCTCAAGGGAGTCGCGTTTGCTGAAGACCCTAGGGCATACATACATTACAACATAGAGAGTTTAGGAACTGAAGATCTGAATAACATGTATATGAATGAAACCACTGATAAGAATGTGGTAGTGAAACTGGAACATAAGATTGTTGAGGATTTAGGTTTCATAGATATCCTCCATATTTTGGAATTTACAGATGAAGTCGTCTGCTATGTCCTTAGCAGGGTTCATGGTGAATTTATATGGTTGGACTCAGTATTTAAGATTACCAAAGAAGCTATAAGGGTTCTTACTGGTTTACCCTCCACTGGTTCCAGACCTGACAAGAAGAACAAAATCCCTAACAAAGAGGTTATGAGCTTAACTGGTGCTACATTTGACAACCGGTCACTTAGGGTCAATGATATAAAGGATAGAAATGTTAAATTTTCTAGCATTATCATTGGTTATAAAGTTGGTCATACTAATAGGTTGAATTTTGTATCAAGTTCTTTTATTCACAGTGCTCATGAAATGATTTTGAACAATGCTAAGATTGATATTTGTGAATGGCTAAAGGATGAACAGTTAGAAAATTTGCACAAAATCAAAGGTGATAAGAAAGGATCCTTCAAATCTGGAAATCTGATTGTATGTCTAATTCTTTACTTATCTAAAGAGATCCTCGGTATAGGACATAAAGATTTTTCCTATGATATTTATGTTGGAAAAAAAATGGAGGCAATTACTGGTATGGGATCTAACAGTGATGAGTTTGTGAAAGATTACTTGAAGAACTTCCAAGATAAAATGAAACAAAGGGAAAGGATTTAATAAAGCATCATAGATAAATATGATAAGCAAATATTCTTTGTAGTAAAAAGAGATGAAATTTTTGGTAATGCTGAAACAATAGAGAAGTTTGTTGACATGCCAAAATAGAGGAAGAAAAGAGAAAAGCTAATGAAAGATGCTTCAAAATTGGTTCAGGAGGTGACAGAAGGATTAATGAATATTAGTGGTATTGCTGGTAGTGTGAAAATTCAATCGAAGCAGAAACCGGTAGCACACATTTCCCCTGTGGCTACTTCTTCTGATTCTAACACCAATCACGCAGAATAATTCAAGAGAGTGGACAGGAAGAAAAGAAAACCCTCATTGGCACCTGCTCTATTTCCCAAGAAGTCAAGGACACAAATAAAGAAGCAACATGCTGCAAGAGATCCCAGTGGTCAGAAGAAGAAGAAGGTTGCTCCAAAGAAGAAATCAGAACCTAAGGCACCAGACACTCTTTCACCGAAAGAGTTAATAAATGAAATCAACTAAGAAGGTAACCTTTGGAATGTAAATAAATTTTATCATTCTTTCAATGATTCTGATAAGGAAACCATAGAGGAAAGCATTATTTTATATCTAGATATATACAAGAAGGTACTCATTGAAGTTATAGATGTTTTGCTGAATGATTTATATATGAGGTTAGAGGTGAAAAGAATGTCAATAATAAAGTTAGACAAGAAAATAAAGGTACAAGCTCTACTTGTTGTACATCCCATTAACTCCAAATAGGAAATTCATGATTTAATATTAGAGGCAAATAGAATAGTTTTTGTGAGTGGTCACCGACAAGTCAGTCTTATGGGCAGTAGAGTCAAAGAAATAGCAGATGAAATGATAGACAAATGCGACATATTTTTTGTTGAGAGAGAGAAGAAAGAAGAAAAGGACCGATAGATGGTAGACAAATCTTTTGCTAACATATACTAGAAGGTTGATAAGGGTAAAGGGAAAATTGGCAATATACCGGATATCACAGTTAAAGATAACCTACCTCCACTGGTACAGCACACCCCTCCGGTAGTAGCAGAGGCACGGACACAAACTAAAATTGATCTTGAAGAAGAGAAGGCAGAGGAAATGATGAGAGATGAAACTAATCCAGAGTCAGACATTATTTTTACTATGAATGTGGATAGTCAGGACTTCAACATTGTCATGGATAAGGAAACTTCTCAGCCTAGCACTAAAACACCGGTAGAAGCAGAAACTATTGGCAAATGCACACTTCAATGAGAAATTGTAGGTGATTGAAGGTATTGTCATTGATGGTAGCCTTGCAATCATGTGATACTGGCAGGCAGATACAAGCACCGGCACTGGCAGAATCTACACCGACATATAGAACACCGGGACCGAAAAGAAGTATACCGACACCCTAGCTGACAACATTTTTGTGTAAATACATTATGTAATTAATTGTAAAATCTTTTGTAAGCCAACATGGCTGATTGTAAAATGACTTATATATATGAATGAGATCATTGTAGGTCACTTAGGTGAATTGGGTGAATTTGACAGAGAAGGAAGGATATGGGAATTATTGGATAAAGGTTTATGTATGTAACAGAGCTTAAATCGGTACTGAATCTAGCATAACAGATGCTAATCTGAAGCAGTACAGACATTGGATTTATATAATCCATTTTTGTAAGTCAGTGTGACTTCCTTTGTATTTGAGCAGTGAGCTCTAGGCACTTGGCCTTCCTGCATGTGCAGGCCCCTATTGTAGAAGTAATATTTTCTTATTGGCCAGTAAGGAAATATTGTGGGTCACAAATCCCACCGAGGTTTTTCCCACACCGGATTTCCTCATTAAAATACTGTGTTATGGTGTGTTTCTTATGTTGTGCTTATTGTTTCTATTTACTGCATTAATCTTGGTTTATCGGTACACTGTTTTGAAATACAATTTACTTAATAAGTTCACAAATTCCTTATATCGATCAAATACTGGTTCACCCTCCCCCCCTCTCAGTATCTTTGGGAATCCTAACACTTGGTATCAGAGCATGGTCCTCTATTTTCAAAAGCCTAACAACTTGAGGAAGATCTTGACACCGATAGAGATGGAAAACTTGAGGAAGCAATTGGAAACAACCCTTTAAAACTATGATGTAGAAAAGGTGAAGAATATCAAACTTGAAGATGATCTAAAGCCTACATAGGATATTATTCAAGGACTTCAAGAAAGTCTCACTATTGCAAGGAATAAGAGAAGACAACTTTGTGAAAAGATGCAAAATAGTGAAGATGAAAAAGAAAATCTTAATGATCTTGTAGACAAAATGAAGCAAGAAAATATGACCTTGAGGAATGAGATGCAAGATATGACTATGAGATTTTGTAGAGAAAATGAAGATAGAAAGAAAAATGAGAATGACTTGGTTAGAAGATTAAATGATGTTGGAAATGAAAACACAAGACTTAGTCATGAAAATGATATGTTGAAGATAGATTTGATGCATACACAAAATGACATAACTAAACTCATGAGATGGAAAGGAATCTCGGAGAATGAACTGACTGCTACAAATCAACACAAGGAGAAATTCAAGAAAAGTTCAAAGGAACTTACTGACATGCTGAAAAATCAAAAACCTAATGGAGATACAAATGGCCTTGGCTTTGAAGTTGGTGAAAGTTTTGGTACTGCAAACAACCATGATCATATCAAACCGGTAAGACAACCTAATGCTTACAAATTCAATGGGAAATGCTTTAACTGTAACAAGTATGGACATAGAGGAAATCAGTGTAGATCTAGAAATTATTAGAAGACCAACACATCCACTGGTCAATGTTCTAAATGCAACAAAATTGGTCACAATTTAGAAAATTGCAGAATGAATGTAAGATGTTATGTTTGTGGAATATTTGGACACCTATCTAATCAATGCAGAACTCAAACTGGCATAGGTTATGGAAAAGCAATTCAGAAAAGCAATGTGGCTTGTTATACTTGTAACAAGATTGGACATATTGCAAAATTTTGTAGAAGTAAAGCACCACCGATAAACAACAAAGGTCCTATCTTGAAAGGCAAAGAAAAGGTTGAAGAGGTAAAGTAGGAATTCTCAAAACAATGGATCAAAAAGTCAAATCAGAAAGTTAATGAAAATACTCCTCCACCGGTAGAACAGAGTAACACTCCACCAGTAGGAGATTCTTCATCTAACTAAAATAAATTCCTTTGGGGGTTTAGCAAAAAATTGAAAACCATGCTATTAATCCCTCGGTTGATGGTAAGAAGTTGAAATTACTTCTTTACCGGTAGATGAGTTAAGTTGTAACTTAATGACAGACATTAATGTCGCAGATGGTGAAAATAACATTATAAAGCGAGTGTTTTGGCTCCATTTTCATTTCACCGAGCATTCAAATCTTCGAGAGCGTGAAAATTCTCGAGCAAAGGCATTCCTAGTGAAGAAGTGAATAAATTCATCCAAGCATTCATCCCTAAGGTAGATTAAGGTATTTATAACTATGGATTCTTCATCCACTCCTGAATTTATTGCAAACCCTATTGTGATTGAAGAAATTAAGCGACCTAGACCCATATTTAAACTAGTTCCTGAAATTGCTAAGAAGGATGATAGTTTAGGTGTATTTTCTCAAATTCCTAAGGGAGTAGTATATGCTGAATACCCTAGGATATATATACATTGTCACATAGAGGATTTGGGTGATGAGGAAATCAAGAATATGTATCGAACAGTGATCTATGATGGATCCGGCAACATAAAACCTGAACATAAGATTGTGGAAACCCTAGGTTTCACTGAAATCCTTAGTATCCTGGATTTTCCCAAGGACATCATAAGGATTGTGCTAAGCAAGTTACATGGTTAATTCTTCTGGTTGGGTTCTATCCATAAAATCACTAAGAGGTCATTAAAGCAGTAACAAGGTTACCTTCCACCGATAGCTGGCCTGACAAAACTAAGAGAGTCCCTAATGACATAGTGATGAAGTTAACCGGCACAAAATTTGACAAAAGGTCCCTAAGGGTTAATGATGTAGAAGATATAAATGTCAGATTTACCAGTATGATCTTAGGATATAAAGCTACACATGCAAATAGATTGAATTATGTATCAAGCCTATGTATTAAAAGTGCTCATGACATGGTCAACAACAATGCAAGAATAGACATATGTGAATGGCTCAAAGATGAATTGATAGATAATCTTAAGAAAATCAAAGGAGACAAAAAGGGAACATTCAAATTTGGAAACCTACTTGTTTGTTTGATGTTGTACATAACTAAACAAGTACCTAGTATTGGTAGGACAGATTTTGGTTTTGATATACCGATAAGAAAGCAACTACTTGATTCACTTAACAACATGGGAGATAATCGGGAGAAGAACTTAAATGAGAATTTTCAAGCATTGAAGACTCGAATGAAATCTAGAGTAAGACTGTCACAAGCTATTGTGGATAAATATCATAAAGAAATCTTCTTTTCAATCAAGAAAGATGAAATATGGATGGAGGCAGTTGTCCCTAGAACTATCTGGGTAACTGAAATGGGATATGAAACCGATGACAATATCATAGAAAAATATGCAAAACCCTCCTTGAAGCTCCAAAGAAACCTGATGAGAAATTCTTTGGTAGTGCTGAGACAATTGAAGGTACTATTCAGTCAAGGAAGAGAGTAAAGAAGATTGATGAAATTGTTAGGAAAGGTACTTGACAGGAAAAGGCAATAAAGAAAGATGTTCTGAAACAAACTGGGATAAAAGAAAGTGAATTGGAAGGACCTCAACCGAAAGTTTATCTTTCACTAGTTGGAACTTCCTCTGAAAGTGATATACCGGTTGTAGCTAGGAAATGTGGAAATCATCAAAGCAAATCAATATTAGTCTAGCTCAATCATGAAAGCTCAATTGCAATGATAACAATCCTAAAAAAACTCAATAAAGACATGAAAACAAGACATCAATTCAAACACAAACCTTTGCAAACTTGAATGTCTCCTTCATGTGCTCCATTGTCCTTCTTTCTCTTTCAAATAGCTTTGTTTGTGGATCTCACCTACTAGTGCATAAGCATGATGTGAAAGCAAGTAGACAAGATATTAGCGCAAGAATACTAGAAGCGTGATTGATTCAACTAGGGATCAGTGACCTTGATTGAAGAAATTCATCCAATTTATAGACAAATTGGAGAAAAGATCAAATTAGCATGAAGAGATTCTAATGGAAATTTCAAATCAAGAATGACAAATATGACAAATTATGACAAATTTGCACTTTCTATGCAAGATTGATTGATTGATAATTTTGACAAAATTATGACAAATTTCTATGTCAAAATTGATTGATTGTTAATTATGACAAATTATGACAACTTGAAATGTCATTCCCATGAAATTAGGAGGAAAATAGGAGAGAATTGAAACGTAGATGAAATAGAAATAAGGAAATTAGAAAATGAGGAAATTAGGAATTAAGTGAATTAATTAACAATTTTTCATTTATTAATTAATTCACAAAGAGGGAGGAATTAGTTAGCCAATTAAATAAACATTTAATTGTGACAAGAAGACTTAGGATAAATAAATAAATTATTTAACCTAGAGGGAGAAATGACAAACAAGGTTAAATGATTAAATCATGAAACCCTAGAAGATGAATTAGCAATGCAAGGATGACAATTAGGTCTTGATGAAGAATTGATTTGATCATGATTCTGACTTGATAAAAGACCAATGCTGACAAATGATTTGATTGATAAATGCACCAATTGACGAGGAACAATGACTAATTGATCCAAATTGACATGATTAAGAAGGACGACGATTGATGACAAATTGATCACAAAATGACAAGATTGAAAATGACAATGATTGATGACAAATCGATCGCAAAATGACAAGATTGAAAATGACCATGATCGATGACAAATCGATCGCAAGATGACAAGATTGAAAACAATAACGATCGATGACAAATTGATTGCATGATGATAAGATTGAAAATGAGAACGATCGATGACAAATCGATCGCATGATGATAAGATTGAAAATGACAATGATCGATGACAAATCGAATGCAAGATGACAAGATTGAGAAGAGGATAAAACCCTAATTAGGATTGACGATGTCCAAAATGATGACAAATGAATACGCACATTGATGCGATAGGATAAGATCGACCAAAATCATGACTGAAGATTGTTGTTGACAAAACCAAATTTGAAAGTGAGATAAATGAAGAATGCAGAAGAATGACTCGATGCTCACAAATGATAAAGACCAAGTGCAAATCATAGGAGAAATGTTAATGCGATGCAAAAACCCTAAAATAAGGCAATGCGTCAATGTTAAAGTATGACTCCGCAAGCATTGACCATTTTTAGACGTCTACATTTTGCCCCTCTTTGAGACAATGAAATTTTAAGCGTTGTTTCAAAGAACAATAATGAAAATGCCCCAGACACTGACAATGACATATGCATGCCCCCTCGAGGAATTGGTTAGATACATCGAGAAAAGAGGCCAATTGATTGATAAAAATGATAGAAAATGATAGGATCAAACAGACTAACAATTGGAGATCGGATGCAGGAAGGACAATCAAATGATGGTGCAAAAGACCGTGACCAGCATAAGATGGAGAGAGTGCATGTCCATCTATGCACTAATAAAGATCTATAAATGAGACAAGGAGAGTGAAAATTGCTCATTTGCACTAGCCAAAGAGAAGAATTTGTTGCTCTAGAAAAGGACACTTGCAGAGAGATGGTGAACATTCCAATGGTAGATCACCTCGAGGAATATGTACGCACATACAGACGATCGAACGATGCAGGAGTAGTGGTACGTATCTCAAAAACCCATATTGCCAATTTTATGAATTTGACTTGCTTGCGGGACTTTGCGGGGCCCACAAGGAATGCAGAAACTGACTTCTGTGCTTGTGTGAGTGCATCCTGCGCTTGTGTAGGGTATTTTGCGCTTGTGTAGGGTACACAGGTGGAGGATACAACACACAGGTGCAGTTGTTCACTGGGAACTCAATTTTGGTCAAAATAGGGTAGAAACACCCTGATTTGGAGATGAAACAAGGAAATGCAGCCCATAGGAGCAAACCCTAAAACTAACAAAATGTGCCCCAATTGTGATGCAGAGTCGACAGTATCCATTGATCACGCGGGAGAACTGACCAGACTACTTCATGTTATGACATAGACTCAGGAGCATGGATAGAGATACATTAGCAGGACTTGGAATATATTATATCACATTCATGCCCGAGATTAGGGCAAACATAGGACTGCTTACCGCATTGGCAGAGCGATGGCATTCGGAGACCTCCTCATTCCATCTGGCAACTGGAGAGGTAACTATGACAATAGAGGATGTATGGCGTATTCTCCACATTCCAATTCATGGGGAGATGATAGAGTATGACCCAGTGATAGGGAGAGACGTGTTGTGCAGATTATTTGAGTGTAACGCAGATGATCTGGATATCGTAGAGAGGGAGATTGGCTAGGAGACCATGGCATCAGAGTACGATCAATGATATGTGGTGATAGCTGTGGTTATAGCATGCCTACTAGCAGGAGACAGACGAGGACATGGATTCCCTATTGGATGGGGAAGAGTGCTAGAGTGGATGGCAACGAAGGGGATGGTGTATGCATGGGGACCATGTGTGCTTGCTATGCTATATTTTCAGTTGCATCAGATAGCATATTAGGGAGTGCAGACATTGAGCTGTGGAGTCACACTGTTACAGGTATAGCCATATGTCGACCGATTGCAGAGAGACAGGTATTACCACACCGACCATATGTGTACTGTTATGGGGGAGCACTGAGACAGGGTCCTTTTGGATACATATTGTATTGGCAACATGAGCTAGACAGATTGAGAGAGTTCACATGGAGGTCATATCTTGATTGCTCTGGATGGTCAGATGATAGTGATGAGCTATCATATTGTAGATAGGAGAGGTACTTGATTGGGCGACTAGCGAATCGCCAGAGAGTGATTGAGATGTACCTACTAGAGAGAGTCAGATGATAGTTTGGAGAGAGGCAGGATGTACCTAGAGGGACTGCACACTTTGCCCGATCTCACAGACAGACGAGTCAGTGGGGGAGGATGATTCAACCACACATAGCATATGTTGACTTCACACAACTACAACAAAGATAGTGGGACTGGAGATCAGATGTGGTGGATGCCAGGATGATAGAGGAGTATGAGCGATGGTTTGCATAATGACGGCCAGTGCCTTTGACAGATCCTGATATTCATGTACCGAGGAGACAGGAGGACTTCCCACTTGCTGGAGAGGAGGAGGGAGATGATGAGGATGAGCAGGATGAGGGTGATGATGAGGATGAGGGGGACGACGAGGATGAAGATGATGAGAGGGATGATGATTATGAGCCAGACTCAGCCGATTAGGAGTCATTGCAAGATATACCCATAGAGCCAGAGATAGCTAGCATAGAGGAGATGGAGATGTGTAGGGCTACCATAGCGAGTCAGCATGATCATATTGTGACATTAGAGGGATAGAATGCTATCTTGAGGACAAAGCATGAGCAGTTCAGAGCAGAGATATCCAGACTTACAGTGGCTCGAGATACAGCAATAGCTCAGGCACAATGAGAAGAACAGAGAGTCACTGAGTATATTGGGTCGATTAGGGATGCCAATGCACGTGAGATAGCACAGATGTTGGTAGAGACCAGATAGGAGATACACCATTGGAGGACACTATATGAGAGTGCAGTTCCATCAGAGCAAAGAGCAGCATCATATCAGGCACGATCAAGGACAGAGAGCAGGGCATGCTCTCGGAGGTCAGTGAGCAGCATGGGGGTGAGTGGACCTATGAGACCACCATAGTCAGGACCAAGAGGGACATCATCTCTGAGACATGGCAGGGATGAGGAGGACAGAGGGAGCACCCAGTGATAGAGGCACATACTCCTTATGACAAACAGTTGACATTCTATAGTGTGATATTATATAGTCAACTTGTAGGCCATACTTAGGACAGATAGTCCAATTTTGTACTCTGATATTATTGTGATATATGATATGATATGCATCGATATGATGGGATGCAATGTGTTATGACTTATAGTTGTTTTCCATGTATGGATATCTTGTGCACTGTTTATGGTGGAACATGTATGGATATATTTTTTATGTGTTTTTGATGCATTTATAATGTGAAATGGATAAAATGCTTGATGTGATGCGTGATGTAATGCAAATGTACTAACCAAATGGATGCAGGATGCAACATATGTGTTTTTGTGTGGAGATCGGAGAACTAGACTGAACTGACTGCCCAAACTGACGGAAGAAATGTTAGTAAGAAGAAATGAGACAGAGGACAGTTAGAGGTGAAGAAAAACTTTCTTTCACTAATGCACTTTGTAGGTGAGAACCTTTATTTAATGTAGCAAAATGGATGCAGAGCATCATGGCATTGAAGGCCAGAGCTGAAACGCAACCCTTTTTGCAAAAAAATAGACACATCGCACACAAGGAATGAGTGAAGCATCCTAGGGTGCATACATCAAGGGTCGAGGTATGTGCGGCATTCACAAAGCGAACGTACTTATCACAGACACCCAATGATATAGTTGCCCCAGTTTGTGACAAACATTCCATAAACAGCAAACACAATTAAATAAAAGGGACCATGAACCATCCCGGTCACTCTAAATCACTCAGTGACATCATCGAGTAACATAGGAACATGATCGAAGATAAATCAATAAATGATAAGACTTGCTAATTCCAACAAGTCAAACAAACATCTTGATCTTCATTGTCAAAAGTTGAAAGTGTTGATAGGATGATCATGCTGTCTGGTTTCAAGGAATGCAGTACCCCGTCTAAGACAGGACACAATCTAGTTTTGAGTACACCACACCCTATATAAGACCCATGATAGTAGTGACAAGGACAAATTATTTTGATGCTGATTGATATGACAATTTTGATCAGTTTGAATGTCTAGTTTGATTGAAAAAGTTCATCTGTTAATGCGTGATTTCATTAAAGCACAATGTGTGATTGCGTGTCGTTGGAGGGATGCTCAGTGATCTGTCTTATGCACAAAGGGGATATTTTTTTGTTTTGTTTTTCAAGTTTTTACAAAAAAAAATTTGTGTTCATTTTTTCAGGACATTATTTGACTTTTTAGGGATTTTTTCAGGATAGTTTTTTATTTTTTTGGATTTTTTCAGGACATTATTCAATTTTTATGATTATTTCAGGACATTTTTCAATTTTTTTGATTATTTCAGGACATTTTTCCATTTTTTTGATTATTTCGGGACATTTTTCAATTTTTTGGATTTTTGCAGGACATTATTCAATTTTTATGATTATTTCAGGACATTTTTCAATTTTTTTATAATTTTTTTAGGACATTTTTCAATTTTTTATGATTTTTTTCAGGACATTTTTCAATTTTTTTTGATTTTGCCTCCAGTGTCTAGCAAGGCAAGGAATATGACAAGTGAATAAATAGGCTTGCTGAAATGTTGGTGGATAGAGGGAAGACAAAGGCCTTTTATTATGGAGACAATACAGATGCAATTTTCAAGGGCTATTGCATGATGGGACAAGAGACTGGATATGACAATGTAAATCAGTGACATGGCATGAGGGACGTGTCAAGAGGCTTTTGAAACTATGTTTTGCATTTCACGTCCTTATGTCAGATCAAGATCAAGGAATGAAAAAGAGTGTATGGATAGTGATAAGATATGGATAGGATAAGCAAGACCAAGAATGGATAAGGGACATGGATTGAAGGTCGGGGTAGGCTAAGGGATAGTGACAGAAAGTTGCAATAAGCTAGGGAATATGGATGAAAGGTTATAATAAGAAAATGGATAAATGACCAAAAGCTATGATGGACTAAAAGCTGCAAACAAGATACATGATGCTCATGAAGATCCTCAGCCTTGTCAAGATCAAAGGTGGAAAAGGGGATATGTACATGAAGGACAATAGGATAATGGAGGGTAATGACAGGGGTTCAATAGGATAATGAAGGGCAATAGGATATGAAGGAGTATGACATGGGTTCGATAGGATAATGGAACAATGAAGGACAAAAGGATATGATAGGATAAAACCTGCCCCCAAGTGTGGTGTGCAAGAAGTTCATAAATTACGCATGATGCCTGTTTGCCAGGTTTTCATCACAGTACTTGCCCAAGGTGCCTGTTTGCCAGGTTTTCACCAGTGGACGAATTATTTTTCTTTATTTTTTTCTTTTGTCTTTATTTTTTTCACTTTTTTTTTTTTGTATTTTGACTTTTTCAATAGAAGATGGACACATGATAGGGGATGGAAGAAGGACTCAAGCGTCTTTTTGTTTGGATAGTAGCCTTGAAAAAATGGACCATGACCTTTAAAAGTATGCTCAAAGACGTTGGTAGGATAAGGACATGGAAAATAAGATGAAACTAAGGCAAGGATTTATGTAAAGGATTGGACTAGAGGGATGTAAGAATGGAAAATATGCACTGGATAATGGATAGGGTATTGGAAGAATTGGGCTTGAGTGGATAGAAATGTTGGCAAGATCGACATTGGCACACACCTTGAGTGGTGATGGACTGATGGAGGAAAGATGTATTTTGGATATTGAGATTTTGACGGAGGAAAGGCTATGGATTTTGGGACATAAGGGCCCAAAATAGATGAAGAAGGTGGTGGAGGAATAGATTTGAGAGGTTTGGATGGAGGAATAGCAATTTTGGATGCCAAGTTGGATGTTTCTTTAGGCTTTTGTGCTTCAAGAAGTTGCTTAGGAACCCACATTTTTTTGGATTTTTCATGTTTTCGTTGTTCTTTGGAACACATAGCTTGCACAAGGGATTTAGGAACCCATATAGATTTTGACTTTGATTTATTTTTTTCAGTGGGCCTTTGTGGCCTTTTGGATATTTCTTTTTCTTTATAGATCATATTGTTCTTTGTTTTGACATGTCGATTATATTGGACATGTTGATCCTTGAATACATGTGGATTGCTAGACTTATGACTTTTATACTTGGCATCCAAATTGCTTGGAGGGGGAAAGGAATGCATGGATGGATAGGAATGAAGTGGAATTCTTTTGGATTGATGAAATTTACTCAAGGATGTGTGCCTTTGCTGACCTTGCATAGAGGATGAAGGGATATAAGGACCTAAGATGGATGGAAAGTATGACGGGGAAGGTGTATGTTTGGATTTTGAAGGAGGGATACCAACGTCTTGAGAGTGAGTTGTGTAGACATGACCCTTAAGATCTTCTTTGATATGGAGGGGTTCTTTCTCATGAAGGTCTACTCCTTTGCTTTTATGAATATCTTGACTTGTAGGATACTCTTTTCTTTGGGAAGAAGACGCGAGTCCATTATGAGGTGGATATGATATGAGAGAAATAATGAGATCTTGAAGTGGATTGGATTGCACCAAAGTGGAAGAATCCATTATGCATGTTGAGGGTTCATGAACATCTTGCACTAACACATTATAATCATGAGGGGGATTAGGATCATGAGGGAAACTAGGATTGTGTGGTGGACATGGTTCAATGACAGGTTCTTCAAGAGATGGAATGGGATAAATAATGGGATCATCAAAAGAAATGAGACCTTGGAGTGTATATGCTGGATTAGGACGTGGAGATGGAGGAACAAGTGGATCTTATGGAGGATTTGAAGGAATGATAGGGTCTTGTGTTGGAAATGAATTTGGAAGGATACTTTGATCTTGTCAAGGAGGAAGATCATTGAATTCCTCTTTAAAGGTGCTTTTCTATTGACTTTCAAAGGGATCAATGAAAAGGATGGAAGGAATATCTTGATCTTTCTTAGGAAGTGGAATGTCAATGGGACTTTGGATAGGATGGACAAGAATAGGGGAATCATCATGAGTGTCTGGGGAAATGGGATCTTGGTGAACAATTGGATGGGATGATAAGGTTTCAGGATCTTGATCTTCATCTATTTCAAGACACATTTCTTCATGCTCTAAATTATCTTCTTGACATGGGGTTGGACTTTGGATATGCATGGGGGATTCTGACAAGGAATCAATGTTTTGGCATGAAGGAAATGCACTTTGAACATTTGTGATGGATTTTGGCAAGGAATCAATGCTTGAACATGAGGAAGAGGGACTTCGAATGGGGTCCTCTAAAACAGGTAATGGCAATAAAGTGCATGGTGGCATTGGGTCTTGTATTTCTGAAACATGACAAGGATGTGCATCATGAATTGGACTATCTTGGCAATCAATTATGGATAGCCCTTGGATAATTGCATCCTTGGGTGTAGTGTTTGATGAGGACAATATGGAAGGTTCCTATGAAACTTCTAAAGGTGTAGGGATAGATGCCACTGGAGAGTCAATTTGTTTGTGGGGGGGTGAGGCATAGCTAGACATAAGTGTATTATCTTGATCTTCCTCAAAGAACTCACTTGGTAGGTTCCTTAAGATCCTTGCAATAAAGCCACCTTTCTTTCGATTTTTTGACATAGTTGTATCTAGAATTTGAATTTGTTTGGAAAGGAGTTGGTTCTGGTTTGATGTCATGTTTTGATTTCGAACTAGATGTTGCTCAAATTGGTTTGACATGTTCAAAATTTGGCTTGGTGCATGTTGCAACCTTTGTTTTTGAATGTTTGATTGTGGTTGTTGACATTGATATGTTGATTGAACTTGTTGATATTCAACCATTGGTTGAACTATTTGTGGACATTGTATAGTTGGTTGGACATATTGTTGAAATTGGACCATTGGTTGTGTTGGTTGTATATGTTGGACAATTGGTTGTGTTTGTTGGAAATGTTGAACAACTGGTTGAACCATTGGTTGTGATGGTTGAAAATGTGATTGATAGTAAACACCTTCTTGTTCTTGATGTGGAGGCACATAGTGTTGAAATTGTTGTTGTCTCTTTTCTTGAAATTGTTTCATCATCTCTATTTGTGAGAGGAGAGCTGGTATGTTTGATCGTTCAAGAAGAGATCTTACATCAATTGGCTCAATCTTTGGATTTTGACCTGGAAATTTTTGAAACATTTTGGACATTTGTGATCTATTCTTCTTAATGTTTTTCACTCTTTGTTCCAATATCTCCTCTTCTTGAGCTAGTTTCTCCTCTAGTTTTTGTATTTGGAGACTTGTTTCATCATAAAAAGTTTGATCCAAGTTTTGAGACATGTAGAGATTGGATTGACATGATTGATTGCTCAATTGTGATGACATGGCTTCGTAAGAAGGTTGAGACCTCATTTCAACAAACATGTCACTATGCAATGCAACTAATGGGATTGACAAATGCAACCTACAAGATGACAATGCAACTTAATGTTTTTGTTGTTTTTCAAGATTTTGACAAACTCATGAATGTAATTCTAAAAATGAGACCCTTAGGAAATTGAAATGATGTCTAGACCTCAAAGGACAAAAGGACCAAGTGACAATAGGACAAATTGACAATGTCTCACCTATATGCTTGGATACTAAGCTAGGTTTGACCAAATGACATTGATGACAAAAAGACAAAAGTTTGATAAGGTCAAGACTTCCTAACAATAACTTAGGGTTTATCAAAGATTTGCATTACTCAAGTCTAACAAAACCTAGTTTTGACACTATATGCAAAGGGATAATTACTTATGCAAATGACCCTAATATGATATGATAATGACCTAAGCTTAATGAAGAGACCTAGGGTATGCAAATGTGACCTAATGTATGACAATTTCAACCTAAGGCAAAACCTAAGGTTGAATTATGAAATGGTATTACTCTAATGCAAGAGTACACATGCAAATGGATGACCTTTATTGATATGCAAAGGAGTATGACCTAGGTGAAACCTAACCTTGGTAGTTGACAATGAATTTGCAAAATGCAAACCTAGGATGAACCTAAATCTAAGTGACATGAATGTTGAGATAAGATTTTTGAAAAATGTTTGACAACCATGTTTGAAGGTGTTTTGAACCTTGTTGAATGAAATACTCTTGTGTTTAACCTTGTTTTGAATCAATTTGTCTTGTTTTTGAAATGAGACACAACTCAACTTTTGACAAGTAAAGAAGACAAGATATTTTAACTTAGACTCAAGACAATCATGCTCATTCACACATTTCTTATGGATGGCAAGGGTAGTAGGTACTTGAGAGGTAGACTTGTTATGAGATTCAAGGAGAATACATAGATGCTTGACCCCATGGGCTCCCCTCCACGACACTCACTTCTCAGGGCAGCCAAGCATCAATCCCCATGGAAATCTCCCCATGGTGAACTTAGTATCTCTTCCAAGTATCCGAACTTGTCCTTCTCAAGCAACTAGAAGGAATTTTGGCCTATAAATATAATTTGTTTAGTAAGGATTTCTGTTAAGCGTTACTCCTTGGTGTCACGCAAGTGTGATTGAGACATTAAGCCCACCAAGATACCAAAAAAATTTAGTCACGCAAGCATGATTTAGACCATGAGGCCCTACTTAGATGTTGATATGAGAAAGAGTCCAAGGGTCATCACTTCCCAAGTAACTACGATTCCCACGTAACCCTTCCTTCAAAGCTTTCGCCCATCAGGTATTTATTTATAGTGAGTTATAATGCCAAGGCACTCTGGTTGTGCTCACTTTGCGTTGTTCCCTTTTCATGATTGTCACTTGCTTGTAAAAGAAAGCAAATGGTTGGGAAGGAAGGCCCTCTAAAGGTAACAAACAATCCAAGACATGAGAATGGTATTGAAGATCTGGATTTCTAATCACCCTAAGAAGGATGAGAGCATACTCTCCTACTCCAATGTCAAACTCAACAATCAAAGCAAACACATATTCATTCCATCTTACTTAGCAAACATCCTAGGTACCTAATTATGAATCACAAACACAAAGTTTGGTTGGAAAACAAGGCAACCTGCAAAATCACTAAGTTAGAAGTTTGATTTGCTTGGTCTTTGACTAGCGAACCTGCAAACAATTCATTAGTAGTTTGTGAAATTTACCACCCTAGATTAATCTAGATAAAATTACGTCAAGTTCACCAATTAATATAGCTAGGAAATGTGGAAATCATCAAAGCAAATCAATATTAGTCTAGCTCAATCACGAAAGCTCAATTGCAATGATAACAATCCTAAAAACACTCAATAAAGACATGAAAACAAGACATCAATTCAAACACAAACCATTGCAAACTTGAATGTCTCCTTCATGTGGCTCCATTGTCCTTCTTTCTCTTTCAAATAGCTTTGTTTGTGGATCTCACCTACTAGTGCATAAGCATGATGTGAAAGCAAGTAGACAAGATAGTAACACAAGAATACTAGAAGCGTGATTGATTCGACCAGGGATCAGGGACCTTGATTGAAGAAATTCATCCAATTTATAGACAAATTGGAGAAAAGATCAAATTAGCATGAAGAGATTCTAATGGAAATTTCAAATCAAGAATGACAAATATGACAAATTATGACAAATTTGCACTTTCTATTTAAGATTGATGATTGATAATTTTGACAAAATTATGACAAATTTCTATGTCAAAATTGATTGATTGTAAATTATGACAAAATATGACAACTTGAAATGTCATTCCCATGAAATTAGGAGGACAATAGGAGAGAATTGAAAAGTAGATGAAATAGAAATTAGGAAATTAGAAAATGAGGAAATTAGGAATTAGGAAAATTAGAAAATGAGGAAATTAGGAATTAAGTGAATTAATTAACAATTTTTCATTTATTAATTAATTCACAAAGAGGGAAGAATTAGTTAGCAAATTAAATAAACATTTAATTGTGACAAGAAGACTTAGGATAAATAAATAAATTATTTAACCTAGAGGGAGAAATGACAAACAAGGTTAAATGATTAAATCATGAAACCGTAGAAGATGAATTAGCAATGCACGTATGACAATTAGGTCTTGATGAAGAATCAATTTGATCATGATTATGACTTGATAAAAGACCAATGCTGACAAATGATTTGATTGATAAATGTGCCAATTGATGAGGAACAATGACTAATTGATCTAAATTGACATGATTGAGAAGGACGACGATTGATGACAAATTGATCGCAAAATGACAAGATTGAAAATGACAACAATCGATGACAAATCGATCGCAAAATGACAAGATTGAAAATGACCACGATCGATGACAAATCGATCGCAAGATGACAAGATTGAAAATGAGAACGATCGATGACAAATCGATCGCATGATGATAAGAATGAAAATGAGAACAATTGATGACAAATGAATTGGATGATGATAAGATTGAAAATGACAATGATCGATGACAAATCGAACACAAGATGACAAGATTGATAAGAGAACAAAACCCTAATTAGGATTGACGATGTCCAAAATGATGACAAATGAATACGCACATTGATGTGATAGGATAAGATCGACCAAAATCATGATTGAAGATTGTTGTCGACAAGACCAAATTTGAAAGCAAGATAAATGAAGAATGCAAAAGAATGACTCGATGCTCACAAATGATAAAGACCCAGTGCGAATCATAGGAGAAATGTTAATGTGACGCAAAAACCCTAAAATAAGGCAATGTGTCAATGTTAAAGTATGACTCCGCAAGCATTGACCATTTTTAGATGTCTACACCGGTAATATTCAAAAGAGAGGATAGAAAAAGAAAACCCTCACTGGTACAATCACCTACACCCAGGAAAACAAGGTAAAAACAACAGGCAGTAAGGCCTCTAGTGAAAAAGTTAACACCAAAGAAGAAGAAGGTAAAACAAGATATCTCTCCACTAGACAAACTCCTCAGTGAAATAACTAAAGATGGAAGATTGAAAAACATAAATAAAATTTACAATACACTATCAGTAGATGACAAGGAAATCATAGAGAATAGTGTAATTTTACACTTAGATATATATAAGAAATTCTTGATGGAAATTGTTGATGAGATACCAGCTGATCTTTATAAAAGACTTGAAGCTAGAAGAGCAACTGTTGTTGACCTGGATAAGAAAATAAAAGTTGAGAAGCTACTTGCAGTTCACCCAGTGAACTCTTTAGAGGAAATTGATTAGTTAATCAGTGAAGCAAGCCAGACAGTATTTTCTACTACTCGCCGACATGTAGCACTGATGGCAGGCAGAGTGAAAGAAGTCTCTGAAGAAATAGCTGATGGTTGGGATATATTCTTTGTGGAAAAATAAAAAGAGGAAGAATTGATAAGACCTAAAACCATTAAGGTATATCAGAAGGATAGGGATAAGGGGAAAAGAAAAGTAGGTGGACCTCCACTTCTCAAAATAACAGATAATGTGCTCTCACCTCCTGTAGATACTCCACCAGTAGATACTACTGACAGTCAACTGACCACTAAGAGTATAAAAATTCCTTTTGAGGATACAAATCTTGAGTTTGAAGTTTTGTACACTATAAATATAGATGCTCAAGAGGTAAATGTTGTGGTTGATAGACAAACCACTGAGGATAAAAGGAAAGATGTGACTACTAAGTCACCGGTTACAGCTGTTGATGTAAATATAAACACATAAAAACCTACTGAAACCAAGAAACCAACAGAGGATACCATTGGGAAATCATCTGAGGCATCGGAAAATGGAATAGGAAAACAATCAGAGGTAGACACTGAGCAACCGATAGTACACATAGAGACCACATCTGAGAAACTGACAGTTGAGAGCTCAGAGAACCAAATGGAACAGGTACAGTATGTGACATAAGTTCAGATAGTAACAGTGCCACCGGTTACAACTGAAAAGCCTAAACCCTTACTAGTAGAAATGCAAACATAGACTGACCTTCTAGAGGTTGAAACAAGTAAGGTTATTTCCACTGGTAGCATGGAGATTGTGAAAACGATTGGTCAAACTTCTGGTACTTCAATGTCTGAATTTCGACCTAAAAATGTGATTGAGGTATTATTAGATTCAATAAAGAAGATCACAGAATGTAATGCACAAGCCTATAAGGCTATTGATGATACAATACCTATTTTGAAATTGATAGCACCCAAATGTATTGTTGATAATAAGGATTCTTTAGGTCAACTAGACATATTGTCTAAGTTTATCACCAACAACTTATTGATTGTTCATCAAATAAATAAAGACATATTAAAATAAAGAATGATTAAGGAAAAAGAGAAATTATTTGAGGAAATTGTACAGAAGAACAAAGAGGAAATGAACAAATTATTACCAGAACTTGGAGAAACAAATTTTGACTTCAAGCAACTGTACAGGGATACATGTAGAACAAATCTTTTGACAGAAGATCTTGACAAGAAAATCAGCAAAGCACAAGATGAGATAAATAGTATTGCTGACAATTTGATAGGCTCAGTGGATTCATTTTTGGAGATAGAAAAGGAGATTGCAGAGCTAGAACACAAAATCAAGAAATTAGAAAAGGACAAAGCAAAGAACTTGAAATGTAGACTTGGTCCCAAACTAGATTACCTCATTTCTTTGAGAAAAGAAATATCTGAGGCTCTATTTCCCAGACTAAAGACACTAGAAGAGAAAATACGCATACTCACTAGTACAGTGCAGAGAAATCAAGAGGCATTAAAGGACAACAAGTTATTTACTGATGGTTTAAACTTGGTTTTGAAAGATAATTTTCAGATTGTAACCCACCAGTTACAAGAATCAAAGTAGGACTCCACTAACAGCGAATGACAACCTTCGTCATTGATGTCAAAGGGGGAGTAGTAGATGAGAAAAATGATCAGGAATAGGACATCATCAACTCAGAGGGAGCATACAGTTTTGATAACATATTTTTGGATTTTATGTTTTTGGATACATTTGTGGATTTTTCTCATGCATGTTGGCATCAATGCCAAAGGGGGAGATTGTTAGCAAATGCACACTCCAATGAGAAATTGTAGGTGATTGAAGGTATTTTCATTGATGGCAACCTTGCAATCAAGTGATACCAGAAGGAAGATACAAGCACCGGCACTGGTAGACTCTACACTGGCATATAGAACACCGACACCGAAAAGAAGTATACCGGCACCCTAGCCGACAACATTTTTGTGTACTACATTATGTAATTAATTATAAAATCTTTTGTAAGCCGACATGGCTGATTGTAAAATGACTCATATATATGAATGAGATCATTGTAGATCACTTAGGTGAATTAGGTGAATTTGATAGAGAAGGAAGGATATGGGAATTATTGGATAAAGGTTTATGTATGTAACAAAGCTTAAACTGGTACTGAATCTAGCATAATAGATGCTAATATGAAGCAATACAAACATTGGATTTATATAATCCATTTTTGTAAGTCAGTGTGACTTCCTTTGTATTTGAGTAGTGAGCTGTAGGCACTTGGCCTTCCTGCATGTGCACGCCCCTATTGTAGAAGTAATATTTTCTTATTGGCCAGTAAGGAAATATTGTGGGTCACAAATCCCACTGAGGTTTTTCCCACACCGGGTTTCTTATGTTGTGCTTATTGTTTCTATTTACTACATTAATCTTGGCTTACCGGTACACTGTTTTAAAATGCAATTTACTTATTAAGTTCATAAATTCCTTATACCGGTCAGATACTAATTCACCCCCCCTCTCAGTATCTTTGGGAATCCTAACAAAAATAGAAACTAGAACTGGAAAAGAACATGAATAGAGTATAGCTAAACCGGTAGATAGCAAGGTTGAAAAATAGAATGAGAATAAGGAAGAGGTTAAAGATGGAAACAAGAGTGCAGAAGTGGTTAAGGAATCCACAGATGAGAAGAAACCAACTACAGAACCTCACACTCCACCTAGCACTTCCACTATGAACTAAAAACCTACTCATGTGATGGATGTACTTTTAGATTCCATAAGGAAGATCACTAAATGCAATGCCTTAGCATTTATGCCCACTGATGATTCTTTACCGATTTTGCAATTCATTGCACCAGATTGTAAGATAGATCATATTTTTGGATCTGTTGGTAAATTGGACACATTGTCCAAATTCATTGCTTCAAATATTCAAACTGTAGATAAAATTAATGAAAAGACTATTAAGGAAAGGGTGAATAAAGAGAAAAATTAATTCTTTGATAAGACTATTAAGGACTGTACAAAGCAGATTGATTCTTTATTACCGATACTTAATTCCACTATTCTAGAATGTAAAGAATTGTATAAGGAAGCATGCAAGCCTCGCCACCTAACAAAAGACATTGATAAGGAGATAAGGAAAACACAAAAAGAGATTGGTGATATAGCTAATAATATGATTGTTTCTTTGGAACTTACCTCAGTTTTGGACCAGGAAACGACGGTTTTTGGGGAAAAGATTGAGAAATTAGAGAAGGAGAAAGCAAGGATAAGAATGAAATCCCGGGAGTTGAAAAATAAACTTGGTCGTAGATTGGACAATCTTCTAACACACCGGATTGAGTTGTCTAAAGAAACTATTCAAGGAGAAAGATCACAGGAGCAACAAATGCATTATTTGACCAAAATGATTCGACAAACTAAAACAATTATTTCTAACAGCACCAAATTTATGCATAGTCTTAATCTGATTTTGGCAGATATGTTTCAGATTGTAAATAGCCGATTACAAGATTTAAGGTAAAATTTTGGAAATATTTGATTCTTTTTTACATCCGTTGTCATTGATGTCAAAGGGGGAGTAGTGTATTGAGAAAAATGTACATAAAGGATCATTTTCTCAAGGGGAGCACTCTCATTTTTGGATCAATTTTTGAACTTCACTTTGGATATCAGTTTTTGAACTTCACTTTGGATATCAGTTTTTGGATTTTTCTCATGAGTGTTGCCATGAATGCCAAAGGGGGAGATTGTTGGCATTATACACTCAGATGAGAATAGTTGATTTCATCATTGATGGCAACCAATTGGTTCATGGGTTAGACTGGCAACAAACATCATTTACCGGCACTGACAGACACTTCGCACCGACATCCAATCTACACCAATAGTAGATCATACCGACACTCTAGGTCGACTTGGAACAATAATGTTTTGTATTGTAAAATATATTTGTATAGACGACTTGATGTATTGTAAAGACTCATATATGTATGAGATCTTGTAAGTCATTTTGTAATGTGGTAGTGATGTAATAAGGCAATGTAATGATTGATATATGAGATACTATAGGATAGTTGTTTATGCACTTTGATGTATCTATTTTGAAGAGCGAATAAGAAGCAGACCATCGAAAAGGTTTTTGGTTAAGGTATTTGTTTGAGCTTAAACCGGCACTGAATCAAGCATTGCAGATGCTATTGTAAAGAAGTACATTATATTTGGATTTAACCATCCATTTGTAGTTACTGTGAATCCTTTCTATTATTGAGCAGTGAGCTCTAGGCTATTGGCCTTCCTGCATGTTCAGGCCCCTATTGTATAAGTAATATTTATTCATATTGGCCAATGAGTAAATATTGTGGGTCAAAAATCCCACCAAGATTTTGCCCTTACCGGGTTTCCTCGCCAAAAATATATGTGTTATGGTGTGCATTGATGGTTGTATTTTTGTTTCTCTTTACTGCATTATTATTTGTTTAGGGGTATATTAATCTAGGTTGTAAAGTTGCAACTAAGTTCAAATCTTTCATCTATCGGTTAGACATTGATTCACCCCCCCCCCTCTCAGTGTCTTTGGGACTGTCATAGCATCTAACAATTGGTATCAAAGCCTAGTCCTCTATTTGCAGAACTCTAATAGCTTGAGGAAGATTCTAAAACCGGTACCGATGGAAAGTTTGAGACAATAGTTAGAAGGATCTCTTGAAGATTTTGATACTAAAAAATTGAAGAATATCAAACTAGAAGATGATCTCAGAACTGCCCAAGAATTCATTAAAGCACTTCAGTAGAATCTGGTTATGGCACAAAATAAGAGGAAGGAACTTCGTGAGCAAATGTAGAAATAAGATGATGATGAAAAGGAAACTCTTAGAGATATTGCATAAAAATTGAGTCAGGAGAACACTAACATGAAGAATAAAATGCAAGATTTAACCATGAGGCTATGTAAGGATATTGAAGACAGAAAGAGGGATCAAGAATATTTGACCAGAAGACTTAATGAAAGAGCTGATGAAACTTTGAGGCTTGGTCATGAAAATGATATGCTAAAGATAGATTTGACTCACATGCAACATGATAAAGAGGAACTTATGAGATAAGTTAGCATTCTGGAAAATGAGTTGGTCACTACAAATGAATACAAAGACAAATTCAAGAAAAGTTCAGAGAAGCTTGATGATATGCTGAAAAGTCATAAACCTGATGGCGATACAATTGGACTTGGATTTGAACATGGAGAAAGTTCTAGGACTACAAACATTCAAGATCACAACAAACCGAAAAGAAAACCTAATGCCTCTAAAATCAATGGAAAATGTTTTAATTGCAAAAAATATTGTCATAGAGAAAATTAGTGCAGATTTAGGAATAATTAGAATACAAATTTACCCACTAGTCAATGTTCCAAATGTAATAAAATTGGACATAACTTAGACAATTGCAGAATGAATGTAAAATGATATGCTTGTGGTAGATTTGGACACTTATCTAATCAATGCAGAACACAAACCGGTCAAGGTTTCTGAAAAGATATTCAAAGGAACAATGTAACTTGTTATGCATGTAACAAGATTGGGCATATTGTAAGATTTTGTAGAAGTAAGACTGCACTGGTGAATAATAAAGAATACAATGACAAAGTCAAGGAAAAATTGGATGAAGTCAAGCAAGAATTTTCTAAACAATGGATTAAGAAGAGAGATCAGAGAATTGATGAATCTGTCTCTGCACCAGTAGAACAGGGTAACCCTCCACTGACAGGAGATTCTTCATCTAACTAAGGAATAATCCTTAGGGGTATGGAAACAAGTTGAAAATCATGCATTTACCCTTGGTTGATGGTAAGAAGTTATGATTCTTCTTTACCGACAGATATGTGGAGTTTTTCACTTCACAGGCGAAGCATTTATTGTGGTTGTAAGTTAATTTTTTGGTTATAAAGGAACTGTAACTTCTCATTTCAGCTCACCAAGCATTCAAGCATTCAAGAGAGCAAAATTCAGCAAAGGCATTCTAAAGGCAAAGCAGCAAAGGTCTTTTCAAAGCATTTAAGGTTTTCACAATTAAGAGGTATTTGTCTTTTGCAATGGCTTCCTCATCCTTTGTTCTTGAATTTGTACAAAACCCTACCATTCTGGATAATATAAAATGACCTAGACAAGTTTTCAAAATTATCCCTAAAATATCAAAACTAGATGACTCTATTGGTACATTTTCTAAAATCCTGAAGTGAGTCGCATTTGTTGAAGACCCTAGGGCATACATACATTGCAACATAGAGAGTTTAGGAATTGAAGATCTAAAGAACATGTACATGAATGAAATCACTGATAAGAATGGGGTAGTGAAACCCGAACATAATATTGTTGAGGATTTAGGTTTCATAGATATCATCCATATACCAAAATTTTCAGTTGAAGTCATCTGTTGTGTCCTTAGCAGGGTTCATGGTGAATTTATATGGCTGGACTCAGTATTTAAGATTACCAAAGAAGCTATAAGGGTTGTTACTGGTTTACCCTCCACTGGTTCTAGACCTGACAAGAAGAAGAAAATCCCTAACAAAGAGGTTATGAGCTTAACCAGCGCTACATTTGACAACTGGTCACTTAGGGTCAATGATATAAAGGATAAAAATGTTAAATTTGCTAGCATGGTAATTGGCTCTAAAGTTGGTCATATTAATAGTTTGAATTCTATATCAAGTTCTTGTATTCACAGTGCTCATGAAATGATTTTGAACAATGCTAAGATTGATATTTGTGAATGGCTAAAGGATGAACTGTTAGAAAATTTGCACAAAATCAAAGGTGATAAGAAAGGAACCTTCAAATTTGGAAATCTAATTGTATGTCTAATGCTTTACTTTTCTAAAGAAATCCCCGGTATAGGACATAAGGATTTTGCCTATGATATTTCATTTGGAAAACAAATAATGGAGGCAATTATTGGTATGGGATCTAATAGTGATGAGTTGGTGAAAGATTACTTCAAGAACTTCGAAGATAAAATGAAACAATGGGAAAGGATTCCAAAAAGCATCATAGTTAAATATAATAAGCAAATATGCTTTGTAGTAAAAAGAGATGAAATATGGATGGAGGCAGTTAAACACAGGACTGTCTAGATTACAGAGATGGGATATGAGATGGATTCTCGCATCTTAGATTCATATGAAAAAATTCTATTGGATGTTCCACCAGAAACTTCAAAAGAAATTTTTGGTAATGCTAAAACAATAGAGAAGGAAGTTGACATGCAAAAACAGAGGAAGAAAATAGAAAATCTAATGAAAGATGCTTCAAAATTGGTTAAGGAGGTGACAGAAGGATTAATGAATAATAGTGTTATTGCTTCTAGTGTGAAAAGTCAATCAGAGTAGAAACTGTTAGCTTAAATTTCCCCTATGGCTACTTCTTTTGATTCAAACACTAATCAAGTAGCATAATTCAAGAGAGTGGATAGGAAGAAAAGAAAACCCTCACTGGCATGGTCTCCATCTCCCAAGAACTCAAGGACACAAATAAAGAAGAAATAGGCTATAAGAGAGCCCAGTGGTCAGAAGAAAAAGGTTACTCCAAAGAAGAAATCAGTACCTAAGGCACCAGACACACTTTCACCAGAAGAGTTAATAAATAAAATCACTGAAGAAGGTAACATTAGGAATATAAATAAATTTTATCATTCTTTCAATGATTCTAATAAGGAAACCATAGAGGAAATAATTATTTTATATCTAGATATATACAATAAGGTACTCATTGAAGTTATAGATATTTTGCCGAATGATCTATATTTTAGGTTAGAGGCTAAAAGAATGTCAATAATGGAGTTAGACAAGAAACTAAAGGTAGAAGCTCTACTTGCTATACATCCTGTTAAATCTAAATAAGAAATTGATGATTTAATATCAGAGGCAAATAGAATAGTTTTTGTGAGTGGCCACCGACAAGTTAGTCTTATGGCCGATAGGGTCAAAGAAATAGCAGATAAAATGACAGACAAATGGCACATATTTTTTGTTGAGAGAGGGAAGAAAGAAGAAAAGGACCGATAGAAGGTAGACAAATCTTTTGTTAAGGTATACTAGAAAGTTGATAAGGGTAAAGGGAAATTTGGCAATATACTGGATATCACAGTTAAAGATATCCTACCTCCACCGGTACGGGACACCCCTCCAGTAGTAGCAGAGGCACTGACACAAACTGATATTGAGCCTAAAGAGGAGAAGGCAGAGGAAATGACAAGAGATGACACTAATCCGGAGTCAGACATTATTTTTACTATGAATGTGGATACTCGGGACTTCAACATTGTCATGGATAAGGAAACTAGTCAGCCTAACACTAAAACACGAGTAGAAGTAGAAACAAAAACCGGAACTGGAAAAGAACATGAATACAGTATATTTGAACCAATAGATAGCAAGGTTGAAAAAAATAATGAGAATAATGAAGAAATAGTAAATAAGGAAGAGGTTAAAGACTAAAACAAGATTGCAGAAGTGGTTAAGGAATCCACAGATGAGAAGAAACCAACTGCAAAACCTCACACTCCACCTAGCACTTCCACTATGGACTACAAACCTACTGAAGTGACAGATGTACTTTTAGATTCCATAAGGAAGATCACTGAATGCAACACCTTAGCATTTAAGGCCATTGATGATTCTTTACCGATTTTGCAATTGATTGCACCAGATTGTAAGATAGATCATATTTCTGGATCTTTAGGTAAATTGGACACATTGTCCAAATTCATTGCTTTAAATATTCAAGTTGTAGATAAAATTAATGAAGAGACTATTAAGGAAAGGGTGAATAAGGAGAAAAATTAATTCTTCAATAAGACTATTAAGGATTGTTTTGGCATTTTGAGTTTGTTGGAATTTTCATAGAGATTGCATTAATGATATGTTGCCATTGATGTCAATTGAACCGGTAATGGTATTCATGTTATTGTTGATATTGTTGTTTTTGATATTGGCTAGTAACCGATAAGAAGAGCTTAGTGGGAGATGATGTAAACCGATATGTAAAGTTTGTGAGTTGAACCGGTGAACCGATGTAAAGGGTTAAACCTTTCTATGTAATGTAACTGGTAAACCCTATCAGCTTTTAAACCCTAACCAATCAAGTTTGATAGTCTATTATCTGATAAGTGGTAATGATGGAGACACGTGTCATCATTGTATGAGGATATGTTCAAGTTGTTTTGGTGCATTTGTTTTTGTCTAGGAAAGGAGAAAAGTGGATTGCATCTAATGCACAACATGTGATGAGTTACAAAGTCTGATGAAGCGGTGATCATGGAGCGGTTGGAATTTTCTTGAAGAATGTGAAGAGATTATCATGATTTCTAATAGTCAAGATTGTACCAACTTGTTTGTAATCTCGATGGTCAGAATTAGGTTTTTGTTGTGTTACCGACCAAATTGATTTGTAGTTAAGGTCGATGAAGTTATTTGTAAAGGTTGTTGGCAAGATTGATGAAAACATGTTGAGTGTTTAGTTGCCTAACCAGTGAATGGATCTGCACTTTGAGTGAAGGCAAATTGAAGCTTAGAAGGATTTGATCAAGAAAATGTAGTGCCACTCATATAGATTAAGCAAACCTATTGTTTTCTAACAATTACAGCAGAAGTTAAATCCCTTAACTGGGTAAGCTCTAACAAGCTTGGTTACTTATTAACAAGGTGGTCTATTAGCTTGGATTCTTAAATCCTCCAGTGAGGTTACTCCTAACAGGGTATTGTGCTTTTCATCAAGGCATATTTGTAAATCCCTTAATCGGGTGATTCCTAACCAGAATTAGTTCTTAACAGGACTTATTGTAAAGTTTTAACAGGCTTGGCTCCTAACAGGGTGAAATTCAAAAGAGTTTAGATAGCTATCCTTGTGAGTCTCATCTCATTGTGGTTTTTACCTATTTGGGTTTTCCATGTATAAACATTTGTGTCAAGTGGTGAATGCTTTTATGGTTTGTTGATTTGGTTACCTTCTGATAAGGCATGTTAAGTATAAGCATTGTTGATGTTTACAAGATTGAAGTTGTTTACTGGTAAAATTGTCATAATAGTTAAACCGGTTGATGTCTATTGTTCTTATGAATATTGATCTTGACTGAGTTATGTTTACTTTGTTTGACTGAGTTTGAGTTTGGGAACTTTGTATCAGTTTTTCAATATACTGATTCACCCCCCCTCTCAGTATTCTACTGGATACTTATTATTTCATCATACCATTAGACTGTACAAAGAAGATTGATTATTTATTACCGGTACTTAATTCCACTATTCTAGAATATAAAGAATTGTATAAGGAATCATGCAAGCCTCACCACCTAACAGAAGACATTGATGAGGAGATAAGGAAAACACAAAAAAAGAGATTGATGATATAACATATAATATGATTGGTTCTTTGGAACTTACCTTAGTTTTGGATTAGGAAATGGTAGTTTTTGAGGAAAAGATTGAGAAATTAGAGAAGGAGAAAGCAAGGATAGGAATGAAATCCCAAGAGTTGAAAAATAAACTTGGTCCTAGATTGGACAATCTTCTAACACACCGGATTGAGCTGTCTAAAGCAACTATTCAAGGAGAAAGACCACCGGAGCAACAAATGCATTATTTGACCGGAATGATCCGACAGACTGAAACAATTATTTCTAACAACACCAAATTTTATGCAAAGTCTTAATCTGATTTTGGCGGATATCTTTCAAATTGTAAATAATCGATTACAGGCTTTAAGGTAAAATTTTAGAATTATTTGAATTTTTTTACATCCTTTGTCATGGATGTCAAAGGGGGAGTAGTGTATTGAGAAAAATGTACAAAAGGGATCATTTTCTCAAGGGGAGCACTCTCATTTTTGGATATGAGTTTTTGGATTTTTCTCATGAGTGTTGCCATCAATGCCAAAGGGGGAGATTGTTGGCATTTGATGAATAATGATGAACTACTAAGGTCCTAACCAGTACTGAGAGAGGAGGGTGAATCAGTACACAAACACAAACCGCTTCAACATTTTGTTATATCAAAACACAGTTGAATGATTGTTGACCGGTTGTTTGTCTTCACCACTGAACTTAACCAAGCTATACCAGTTAAACAAAAATACTTCAAAAAACTATACCAGTTAAACAAAAATAATTTAGAAAACATTCAATAGATCTCAAACCTTGATAACTACTTCATTGATATAATCATGCATGAGTTGTACCAATAATACCACAACCATTTAACAATGCATGCATATTTAACTTAATAAAAAACCACACAATCATCACATGAAAATATCATAACCCATAACAAACAGATTTTTCATGTGGAAACCCGCATGGGAAAAACCACGGTGGCAATGAATACCCACAAGTTATTTGTGAACTCTTTTGAAGTCTGCTCTGTTAGGATCCTAGTCTGGTTAAAGACTTTTCAATAAAGGTCTTGTTAGGAACTGATCATGTTATGGACTACCCGGTTAACGGATGGCTATATACCATGTTAAAGGTTGAAACCCTATTAAGAGTTACCTCACTAGAGGATTTAAGAACTCAATAGCCTTGAGCCACCTGGTTAGAGGATTTATAACAAAGCTTGTTAAAGATACCCGATCAAGGGATTTATCTTCTGTTGAAATGGTTAAAAGACAACAGGTAAAACAACCGATCTGATAGCAACACTTCTTGCTAAAGAAGATACTTTTACGTTCCTCTCTTCTACAATCAAACTCTACAAAGTCCTCACTCTGGTTTGGCAAGTATCAAATCTCCAACATGCGGACACAAATGCAAGTTTTGCCAACAACTGCAAATCAAAACTCATCGACCTTATAGACAACAATTAGGTCGGTAGCATAAACCCTAAACCCTAAACATTTCAAGTTTACACTTACAAGCGGTCCAATCCTAACCGTCCAAATGCATTACATAGAATGAAATGATCTAAAACAAATCTCAAGGCATTTTGCACTGTCCAAACTTCACCGCATCTGAAAATCAGTAACCCATCACGCGCTCTTCACACACCGCTAATAAAAATGATCATTCTCAAGGTAGGCATTTAATGCATTCAATATTCATGCGTAAGAAACACAAAGAAATCCTTCATGTGCACATAGCTGACGTAGCATCTCGATCCTTATCCTTATTCCTTTAACTAACTGGTCACAAAACATCATTGGTTGCACCGCACAAGCCAAATCGACAACCCTAGAGCTTAACTAAGACTACCAACAGGTAGTCACACTTAGTGAACCCCGACATCAGTCAACTCCATCTCGGTTGACCATAACCACTTCCTATCTTCATACTGGTTCATATTGGTCCACCTGCTTGAGTAGTTATTGACATCAATGACAACATACATTATCATCGCTTCGTCATATGCCAACAATCTCCCTCTTTGGCATTGATGGCAATATTCAATGTATCATTGCTCAATATCTGCACCATTCTCAATAATATATACTAGTTCAGTAACATATACCAGTTCAACTTAAAAGATCACCACCACCACCTGGACTGGTCAGTGTGCACTTTGCTCAATTACTTCTCACACCACTTATTTTATCTCCCCTTTGCATATTTACCTTCACACATATATCTTCTCCCCATTTGACAACAATGCCAAAGTGGAGGCATAAGCTTTCGGGCTCAACTATGTTGCTCCCCCTATGGAGGAAAATCCTTCAACACATCAATCATGTAAGATCTAACATGGTAGTAGCTTATTGATGTGGAGCACACATTTAATTTACTTCATGAAGGGGCAGAACCCCTAATGCACCTCTCAAACAGGTAAATGTAGTCTTCGGTAAGGGCTTAGTGAATATGTCTACTAGTTGCTCCTTACCAGAAAGATGTTCTAACACAACCTCTTGATTTTGAACCTTTTCTCTCAAGAAATGATACTTAAGCTCAATATGCTTGGTCCTAGCATGCAATACCAAATTTTTGGAAATATTTATTGCACTGGTATTTTCACAAAATATACTCACCAATTTAGATATAATCACTTTGAAGTCATTCAATAAATGCTTCATCCAGATTGCCTGAGTGCAGTTCATAAATGCTGCCACATACTTCACTTCAGCTGGAGACTGGGAAATACAACTCTGCTTCTTGCTCATCCACGAGAGTAGTCTTCCACCAAGGAAGAATGCTCCATCGGTTGTGCTCTTCCAGTCATCCACATTACCTACCCAATCTGCATCGGTAAACACTTTGAGATCAAATTCATTATTGTATGGATACCACAATCCATAATCAATTGTCCCTCTAAGGTATCTAAGAATCCTCTTTACCGCTACCAAGTGGGATTCTCTTGGATTCTTCTAAAAATGAGCCACTATGCCCATTGCATGAACAAATATCTGGTCTGTTGTGCACCACATAGTGCAACTTACCGATCATTGACCGGTACTCCTTCTCATCCACAAATATTGTATCATCCTCCTTTGTTAGTTTGCAGTTGGTCACCATCGGTGTTCCAACCGGTTTTCTCTCCTCCATGCCAAAGGTCTTCAATACCTCTTTGATATACTTGGACTGGGTAATGAAGATACCCTCTTTCATCTACTGAATCTGTAGACCATTGAAAAAATTTATCTCTCCAATTAGAGACATCTCAAACTCCTTTTTGATCTCATCTGCAAATGCATGACTCATATCATCATCTCCACTGAAGATTATATCATCTATAAATACTTCACATATCAAAATCTGACCACCTTCAAATTTTAGGTAGATGTTGTTGTCCTCACTTGTTCTTTGAAATCCTATCTTCAAAAGATGAGAGTGTAACCATTTGTACCATGCCCTTGGTGCCCTTTTCAATCCATACAGGGCCTTGTGTAATCTGCACACCATGTCACTATCTTCGGACAAAGAAAACCCATCTGGCTGCTCACTATACACTTCTTCCTCCAGGATTCCATTTAAGAAGGCAGACTTCACATCCATCTGGTATACCTTAAATCCCTTGAATGCTACAAATTCAAGTAGTATTTGGACACCTTCCAGTCTAGCCACTAGGGCAAAGGTTTCTCCATACTCTTCTCCTTCTTCCTGAACATATCCCTTGCATACAAGCCTTGCCTTGTTCCTTACCATTGTGCCTTCTTCATTCAGCTTATTCCTAAAGACCCATTTGGTACCTATGATATTCTTGTGTTTTGGTCTAGGTAACAAGGACCATGTTGAATTCTTCTCTATCTGGTCCAACTCCTCTTCCATTGCCTTTATCTAGTCTTCATCGGTAAGTTCCTCTCTAACGGTCTTAGGCTCAAATTCTGAAATCATGCAAGAATTTTCTTTCACCTTTCTCCTTGTAAGTATTCATGCATCTTTGTCTCCTATGATCTTCTTCAGATCATGATGCAGTCTTACATACCTAGGAATGACCATAGTAGGTTCTGCTTTCTTTTCCTCTTCTATTTCCGCTTCATCTTCTTCTTCACGCACTGAAGCTTCTACTAGTATAGAAACACTGAGGTCTTTCTGGTGTTTGTCACTTGTTTCTTTCTTAGCCAGTTCTTAGAAGGCTACACCTGATTTATTTTCCATTTTCTTGCTATCAGTTTCCTTAGGCTTCTCAGGGGATTCATCAACCCTGACATTGATACTCTCAACAATCTTTTGAGTCCTGTTGTTGTAGCACTTGAGAGCTTTGCTTTTAGTGGAATATCCCAGAAATATTCCTTCATCACACTTAGCATCAAACTTACTTAGGTGCTCACCTCTCCTAATATAGCATTTACTCCCAAACACTTTAAAATAACTCACATCGGGAGATCTCCCATTCTAGTACTCATAGGGGGTTTTGTCTTTACCTTTCTTAATGAGTACCTAGTTCATGGTATAGACTGCAGTGCTCATTGCTTCTCTCCAAAATTTGTGAGAGACATTTCCTTGGATCAACATAGTTCTGACCACTTCAACCACACTCCTGTTGTTTCTTTTTGCTATGTCATTTTGTTGTGGTGTCCTTGGGGCAAACAATTGCCTCTTAATCTCATTCTCCTCATAGTACTTATTGAATTCATCAGAAGTGAATTCTCCTCCCTAATCGGTCCTCAAGCATTTTATCCTTCTACTACTCTCCTTCTCCACCAATTCTCTAAAGGCTTTGAACTTTCCAAATGCCTCTGATTTGTTTTTCAAGAATGTGAACCACATCATTCTTGAGCAATCATCGATAAGAATCATGAAGTACTGATCTCCCTGAATAGTTCTAGTTTTCATCGGATCACATAGATCAGTGTGCACTAGATCAAGTAAGTTCTCCATGGAAGAAGACTTACCTTTGAATGTTGAGGAAGACATCTTCCCAAGTTGGCATTCTTTCAACAAGGTAATCTCTAGTTTGTTCAGCAAAGGCAATCCTCTTATTGCCTTGATCTTACTACCCTTTACAATATTGTCAAAATTTATATGATAAAGTCTCTTGTGCCATATCCAACTGTCATCAAATTTCCCCATTAGGCACTAGCTAATCTTGGCCTTCAGCTGAAATAGGTTTCCTCTGGTCTACTTACTAGTGGGAATAATTTCAACACTCTTTCCAATTATTCTACAGACTCCACCTTTGAATTCCAGTATGAGTCCTTTGTCATTAAGTTGAGAAACACTCAAAAGATTATGCTTAAGGCCTTCCACCCAGTAGACGTCATCCACACTATTCTTTCCATTTAGTGAGATGGATCCTTTTCCTTTCACCATGCAAGGTGCATCGTTGCCAAACCGGACAACACCACCATCATATTCTTCAAGAGACAAAAACTTTCTCTAATCACCAGTCATGTGGTGAGAACACCCGCTATTAATGATCCACTCGTTAGAGTTGTCAATATGTGAGACAAGGGCTTTCTGGTCAAACAACTCTTCCTTGACAGCCAGAAACACTATGTCCATTCTATTCATCCTCTGATTCCTCATCGGTAACACCTTCATCCACTACAACAAGAGAATTTCTCATACCTACTCCTTTATACTTCCTAAACCTCTTTGGTTTATCCTTATTGTCATTGTTAGGATAGGTAACAACTATATGTCCTATCTTATTGCAGGAAAAACACTTCAAAGGAATCTTGCCTCTGTATTTTTTGGTGCCTTTTGGAAGTCTCTTGGAAAGAAGAGCTTCAAACTCCATCAGATTCTCCTCATCATCCATATCTCTGCTTGGCCTGGATTCATAACTAGTACTGACCTCTTTTCCTTTCCTGGTTGGTGCATAGGAAACAAACACTCTAAAGTCTAACTCGGTCTTCTGAACACTACCATCATAGCCATTCAATGCATATGCAGTCAACTTTACAAAAATAGAGTCTAAAGATACCTTGGTTTTGTTGATAGACCTTAGCTCCTGAATAGAGGCAACCCTGATTGCATAGACTGGTAAAAGTGATCTCAGAACTTTACTGACAATAGTGGCATCATCAATTGTTCCACCAGTGCTCTTGATCTCTCCAAGCATTGTCTTGATTCTTATGCCATACTATTGAATGGTCTCTCCTTCAACCATCCTCATATCTTCAAACTTTCCTCTAAGGCTTTCTTCCTTAGCCTACTTGACATGTTCATTGCTGCCATAAATGGATTCTAGTTTGTCCTATACTTCTTTTGGATTGTACTTATCTTGTACATGAATGAACTCTACATTGGACAAGCTGCTAATAAGGGCTTCCTTGACTTGCCCATTATTTTGTATCTCTCTTTTCTGATCATCAGTTATAGTGCCAGAGGGGATTACATAGGCATTCTCAACATAGTTTGAGTGTTGTGTACCCAAACTCTTGATATATATCTTCATCCTGTCCTTCCATATCTTCAAGTTGTCCCTGTTGAACTTAGGACCTTCCCTCTTCATCATTAAAACAAGATCTTTTTCCTCAAGCGGTTAAGCTTATATCACTGAGGACCTAGATGTGCTCTGATACCAATTGATAAATAATGATGAACTACTAAGGTCCTAACCTGTACTGAGAGGGGGGGTGAATCAGTATAGAAAAACAAACTGCTTCAACACTTTGTTATATCAAAACATAGTTGACCAGTTGTTGACCAGTTGTCTTCACCACTGAACTTAACCAATCTATACCGGTTAAACAAAAATACTTCATACAACTATACTTGTTAAACAAAAATACTTCGGACAACATTCAATATATCTCAAACCTTGATAACTACTTCACTGATATAATCATGCATGAGTTGTACCAATAATACCACAACCATTTAACAATGCATGCATATCTAACTTAATCAAAGCCACACAATCATTGCATGAAAATCTCACAACCCATAACACACAGATTTTTCACGTGGAAACCCAAATGGGAAAAACCACAGTGGGAATGAATACCCACTAGCTATTTGTGAACTCTTTTGAAGTCCGCTCTGTTAGGAGCCTAGTCTGGTTAAAGACTTTACAATAAAGGTCCTCTTAGGAACAGATCTTGTTAGGGATCACCGAGTTAAGGGATGGCTATATACCCTATTAAAGGTTGAAACCCTATTAAGAGTTACCTTGCTAGAGGATTTAAGAACTCAATAACCCTGAGCCACTTGGTTAGAGGATTTACAACAAAGCCTGTTAAAGCTACCCGGTCAAGGGATTTACCTTCTATTGAAATAGTTAGAAGACAATAGGTAAAACAACCGATTTGATAATAACACTTCTTGCTAAGGCAAATCCTTTTCATTTCCTCTCTTCTACAGTCACACTCTGTAGATTCCTCACTCTGGTTTGGGAAGTATCAAATCTCCAACATGCAGACACAAATACAACTTTTGCCAACAACTACAAATCAAAACTCATCGACCTTATAGACAACAATTAGGTCAATAGCATAAACCCTAAACCCTAAACATTTAAAGTTTACACTTACAAGTGGTCCAATCCTGATTGTCTAAACACATTACATAAAATGAAATGATCTAAAACAAATCTCAATACATCCTGCACCGTCCAAACTTCATCGCATCTGAAAATCAATAACCCATCACGCACTCTTCACACACCACTAAGAAAAATGCTCATTCCTGAGGTAGGCATTTAATGCATTCAATCTTCATGCATAAGAACCACAAATAAATCCTTCACATGCACAGAGCTAACATGGAATCTCTATCTTTATCCTTATTCCTTTAACTAACTGGTCACGAAACATCATCGGTTGCACCGCACAAGCCAAACCGGTAACCCTAGAGCTAAACTGAGACTACCAACCGATAGTCACACTTAGTGAACCCCGACACCGGTCCACACTGGTCACTCCATCCCAATTGACCATAACCACTTCCAATCTTCATACCGGTCCACTTGCTTTAGCAGTTATTGACATCAATGACAACATACATTATCACCTCTGCATCATATGCCAATAACATTTTACACTCAAATGTGAATAGTTGATGTTGTCATTGATGGCAACCAACTGGTATTATGGTTTATAGGTTACACCGGCACTGGCAGGCACTTCACACTGAAATCTAGTCTACACCGACAACAAATCATACTGGCACTCTAGGGCGACTTGGAACAATAATGTTTTGTATTGTAAAATATATTTGTATAGCTGACTTGCTGTATTGTAAAGACTCATATATGTATGTGATCTTGTAAGTCATTTTGTAATGTGGTAGTGATGTAATAAGACAATGTAATGAGCAATATATGAGATATTGTAGGAAAATTGTTTAAGCACTTTGATGTATCTATTTTGAAGAGCGAATAAGAAGCAGAGAAGAGCGAAGGTTATTCACCGGCAAGGTTTTTGGTTAAGGTATTTGTGAAAGTTCTGATACTTAATATAACTACAGATCCAATAAACAACAAGATGAGAGGGGGGGGGTGAATCATACAAGCTTAATCTTCCATAAAAACATCAGATTCAACCTCGGTAACATATACTTCAGTAATATAACCAAATTTGTTAAACATGCAAACTCAAAAGCATATAAACTTCATAAACCTCATAACACCAGATTTAACATGGAAACCCAAATAGGGAAAAACCACTATGGGATTTCAGACCCACTAAGAAATATACTCTTCTAGAGTATGCTTAGTTAAAAGCAAATCCTGTTAAAGATTACAAACACATTGCTAGATGTGACCCGGTTAAGGGATTTCCCTCATATCTGTTAGGATCTTCACCTTGTTAGAAGTGACCTTGTTAAAGGATTTCAAAAACTCAATCAGAATGTCACCTTGCTAGAGGGTTTTACAAATAAGACTGTTAGGTCCACTCGGTTAAGAGATTTTCTATCACTTTCACAAAATAACAGTAATAAAAATCTATCTACAACTTCACATCTAAAATGCTAAAGAAGATTCCTATTTGCTCAATACAATCTAGACACTCCGCCTTCATTAACCGATACCAATAACCTTAGAGTTTACCGACTAGGTTCTTTGCTTGATAACATAGTATAGTATTAACCTTACAATTTACAACATCTGTATGATGTTTAAAACAATCTAAACATCATGATCTCATCATTGTCTGACTCGGTAATAGTTGCCCATTGAATACCTTATTCATCCCCTTATTCATCATATTCTTTTTGTGTCTTTTACCGACATCTATATACTCTTCAAATAATACTTCTCAAGATATGGCAACATCATACTGAATTAGAAAATCAGTTTCTTGACATCAATGACAAAATAATAATATCAAGACAGTAAACATCCTTAATCAGTTATATCCATAATCATCAACAACCTTCTCAATATCCTTATTGAAATGCCAACAATCTTTCATTGTCTATTATAAAGCTATATTTCCAACAATCTCCCCCTTTGGCATTGATGGCAAAACCAATTGATTTGACCTTAAAAGATTCGGATTGCTGTGATTTTGAAATGCTGAAATGCTCTCCCCCATACATTAGACTTCTCCTCTTCACTTCAGTCTTCTTTCAAATCTGTAGTCTTCTCTCAATCTTCTTTTAGTCTTCTCCCCTGATATTAGTCTTCTCCCCCTTTGACAACAATGCCAAAAAGTAAAGAACTAAAACATAATTTCTTCCTGTATGAAGTGATTTCCTGTTGTTGTGTGTCAATTCAGTCTCAGTTAGAGCATTTTGTCTTCAATTCTTGTTCCCTGTAATATTTCTTGTATTATTCCTGTACACCTTTAGAAAACATCCTAAAGGGTGTAAATCAGCATCAACTACTAAAATATATTCGATAGTGTAGTGTCCTAAAATTGCGACACTTGCAATTTTGACTGCATTTCGGTCTTCACGATGGCGATGCAACACGAAACCTGAATGGAGACCCCAAAACTTGTCCACGACACCAAAAACTGCATTTTCTTGCACCCTGGCCTAAACCTCCTTTGCACCCTGCTGTCCCGGGAGGTGGGACCAGAGCACCCAGTGCCCTGGTCCTTCAGGACCAGGGCGCCCAGCGCCCTGGTCCCTGGCCCTATTTTGGGCCCGGTCTCCTATGGGACTTCGGGTCTTTTTGTTTGCAAATTGGAAATTATCTTTCCTGGTCGGCCTAAGGTCGGGAAAATCAGTCTATTAACCCTAATTGGCAAGTATATAAACTACATTTTCCTCTCCCATTTGGGTAGATGAAAAAAGGAGGGAAAAAGGTGGAAACGATATTCAAGCATTCAAGCATTCAAGCCTTCCTTCAAGCAATTGATCATTCTATGTCTCCATTCAAGGCTAAGTGTTGCATTCAAGACAAGGATTCAACCATTGAAGAGGAGATCACATACTACAACATACAACATACAACAAACAAAAACATCTATACCTTCACACATAAGGATACAAACATCCTTACAACAAGGTATTAGTACTTGTTTTACATTACAGACATTTACATTTACAACATTTCTCATTTCTTGGTTAATTCCAAAACCGGGGTTTGACCTAAAGGCAAACCCCTAATCCCTAACCCCCCAATCGTCTTCGCTTTTCTGTGTGTAGGTTGCAGGTACGCGGTTGAAATTGAAGATCTGGAATCCTTGTGCAGAGACGAACAGATCCCCCTTCGTTTCATAGATTTTTCGGAGGACCGTGTGCATGCCGGGCGCCATCGTCCCGTCAACTTTTGCTCAAATTTGCAGGACAGTGCCGTATCGACATTTTACTACTAATTCCAGGTCCGCAGCTTCATCCTGTATCCCTATCTCAGTTTATAAGCGAATCTTTCTCACTTTCTATGCATTCCTAGCTTAATTGTTCTATCAACATTCTTTACAAAAGAGGGTAGCCTTGTTGTTTTAACCCTTGAAACGCATTTAGCATCCAATCTTGCATTGTGTGGGATTGGATCTTGTGGGTTTCAACCGCTCTTTTGAATGTAAAGTCTCCCAAGTGAAAACCATCAACCCTAGCAAACTCCCTTCTCTCTCCTTGGAGTTGGAAGAGGGGAGAGCAACAAGGGTTCGATCGATTTTCCGCTTTACATTTTGGTGAACCCGACGTGAACATCCTTTCTGATTATTCATGGTTAGATCTGAAAATTGGATTCCTTGATTACATTTCCATGTTTGATCTTTTGCAAAATTTTAGAGGTTAATTGCATAAAAACCCTAAATTTTCTTTTTAGTAATTAAGCTTGTGAAATGTCTAAATGTTAATGCTTGTTTTAGATCTACCCTTCTATTACAAATTATCAATTCATATCTGTGCTTTATTTTTGAAAATTAAGTGGTTGAGTGTCAAAACCCTAATTTTTGAAACCCTCTTGATTCAACCTTTGTCCGACAATTTCACTGATCAAAACATCTCCAAATCAGCTGTAACTTTGGATTCCGCAATAAAATCACAATATCTTTCATCCCTGAAAATTTGGAAAAAAGTTGCGAGGACCGTGTGCACTCCGAGCACCATCGTCCCCGACATTTTTTCTGAAATTTTGGGAGCTAGATCTTACTGTATTTTCCTGCTAAAATCTAGAATTTTGGCTGATTTTATCAATTATAACACTTTCAAAATTACAGTCAAAATTGGTCTTGTGATTGCTTGGATTAAGGTTCCTAATCATTCAAAAATCATTGAAATTGAAATTTTGTGTCAAAATTGTGTTCTTACTGTCCTAAATCTGAAAAGTGTGTTTGCATTCATTAAAAATTTCAGTGCTTTATTTAAATTCTTGCAATTTGTGACTTTTGAAATTAAGTGCTTAATTACAACAACTTTAATTTCCGCTTTCAAAATTGAATTTTGCGTAAAATTGAGTCAACTTTTAAATTTCAAAACTTGCATTGCTTTTGGTATTCCCTCTAAAATCATAAAATTCAAAATTTCAGTTTCCCTCTCTTTTTCAAAATTCAAATTTTGCATTTTTTGACAATCTTGGTAGGGTTCAATTTCGAGATTGCAAATTTAATTTGGCCTGCCTACAGATCGTAAAATCACTCAATTTTTTCAAATTAGCTCTAAAATCATCATAACTTTCATCCCTGCAAATTTCGAAAAAAGTTGCAAGGACCGTGTGCACTCCAAGCGCCACGGTCCCGGACATTTTTTCTGAAATTTCGGGAGACTGTCGTGATTGCATTTAATAGCTTAAATCTAGAAGATTGGCTGATTTTACTAAAAATTGCTACCTTTAAAATTCAAAATTTTCTCTCCCTCTCTAGTGCATGAGTTTTACAACAATAAGCCCTACTTACACTATTCCCGTTAGATGAAGCCGTAGAATTAAGTCTTTCCGAGGTTTAATTACTGAGGAGATGGAACCTAATTTGAATAGCCTTTTTAACGAGGACATGGGTAATTCCTCTAATCCTCCTAATGATGAAGAAGCTCTCCATGAGGTTTCTGTAGAACAACTTGCGAAATTGGATAACCAATTTGACGATTTTCGACAATGGATGTCTCAAGAATACCCCGATAGTCAAGCTCTTCCTTTAATTGAGGGTTTAAAACATATGCTTCAAAGTGATAAGAATGGAATTGATATTTTGTGTGGTATTGCACACATTCTGGATTCGAATGTGATGCCTATGAAGAGTTGTGCTGAAACTTTAGGTTATACACAACCTCCCACTCAAGTCAATCACTCTATCCCTTTGACAACTTCTATTGCTAGCATACCTACCTTTACATCAAACATAATGACTACTTCTATACAAGACATTCCTCCTGTGATCACCAGTCATGGGGGCAATCCTTCTTCTTCAATTAACCCTCTTCCTTCATTCAATCCGACTTCTTCATTCATTCCTTCAATAAGTGTTCCTATTACATCTTCACAAATGAACATGATGCAAGGGGGCAATTCATTTAACCATTCCATTCCTCCTTGTAGTGTTCCTCTTGTCCAGTCATCTCCTATGACTAATTATCATAGAGTCCCACCACCTTACTCTTTACCTTCTTTCAATAACATAACACCTCCATCTCAATCTAACACATCTAATATGAATTCTTCGACTGAAGCGACCATTAACAATCTTGCACAAACTGTCTCTTCTTTACAGCAACAAATTGCCTCTATGAATCAATCTAAGTTTAGTGTGCCCACATTTGATGTTGCGAGCCCACTTTCTCTTGACATTGTTCGAGCTATCCCTCCTAAACATGTTGAAATCCCGCATTTGGAGCTTTATAATGATAAAGGTGATCCTCTAACACATGTTAAGACTTTTCAAACAATCTGTACTGATTTTGCTTATGACCAAAGGTTGCTTGCAAAACTGTTTACTAGAACATTAAGAGATAAAGCCCTACAATGGTATTGCTCGTTGCCTTCTTATTCTATTACTTCTTTCGAACAACTTGCAAATGCTTTCATTCAACAATTTCAAAACAATGTAAGTCCTAAAGTTACTTTGATTGATTTAATGCATTGTAAACAAGGTGTTAAAGAAAAAGTGACTGATTTCATTGGTAGATATAAGCATTTGTATGCTCAAATTTATTTTCCAGTGCCTGACAATGATATTCAAAGAATCTTTATTTCTAATTTACAAAAAGATATTCGAGACAAACTTCTATTTTCTGAGTTTACTTCTTTCCAACAGTTGTGTGCAACTCTTCACAATTATCAACTGACTATGAGTCAAATGGAACAATCACATCCTATGGCTCCGAGTGATAAGGGTGATAGCAGTCAACAACCATTTGGAAAGTTTAAACCGAACAAAGATTCTATCAAATTCAATGAAAACATCATCAACAACAATGTGAATGCAGCATTAGGTGTGCCTCCTATTTCTAAGTTTTTCAAGAAAGAAAGAAAGTATACTCCTTTGAATGAATCATTGCATAGTATTATGAATAAGTTATTGGAACAAAATGTGCTTACTCTTCCTCCTATAAGGCAAATTGATCCTGCAAAGATTACTTCACCTTATTTTGATAACAAATCTTTTTGTCAATTTCATCGTCAACCGGGGCATGATACTGAAAAATGTTTTTCTTTGAAGGGTAAAATTCAAGATTTGATTGATAATAATACTATTTCTGTTTCTGGAGTGAATGATAAAGGCAACACATCTGTAGCTCCTCCTAACCAAAATCTTCAGATTTTTACTGATCCATTACCTTCTCATACCTCTAATGCGATTGAGACTAATGATTCCTCTCTTTCATCTAATGGTCTTGTGTCTATGACTCCGAATGTGATTAACTTTGTAGAGCAGCAAGAAAACCCTAAAGAACCTTCCATCACATTTGATTCTAATGAAACTATTAGGGCACCTGATGGTCCTTTATACATAGTTGCAAAAGTCAAGAATACACCTTGTCGTGGAGTGCTTATTGATCCTTCGTGCATGATTAATGTTATTACTGAAGAATTTCTTTTTACTTTGCAATTGAATCAAGTGAACTATGACAAAACAGATGTGGTTGTGAAATTATTTTATGCATTTTCTTCTCCTGCAATTGGTTCTATTACATTACCTATTGAGGTCCATAACAAATCCCTTGATGTGGACTTTGCTATTATTCCTTCATCTGAACAATTTCGTGTGAAGCTTGGCTATCCTTGGCTATCTTCCATGAAAGCTATTTCTTCTCCTATTCATAAGTGTTTGAAATTTCCCCATAATGGTGAAGTTGTTATTGTCAATCATAGTCTCTTTAAACCAGCTGAAAGAACTTCTAGTGTTCCTATTGATTACTTTTGGCCTAAACAATTCCAATCTCTTCCTCCGCGAAGTGATCATCTTTTCAAATCTTATCAAAAGTGGAAAACAGATATGATCCTATCTTTAAGTGAACCTAGAACATCTAAACTTGATATTCCTATCGTTCTTGAGAAGGAAGTTCTTCCTTTGAAAGATAAAACTAATGTCTTTCCTCAAGAAGATTCCCAACCCATCCCTATGGATGTGACTATGTCTATGCCTAATAAACCTTCTAAAAGTAGACCTATACCTCCTCGTCATGATGGACTTGGTCTTCTTCCTAAACCAAAAATTCCTCCTTTATATGGAGCAGTTCCTCCTCCTTCTTTTTATAGAGAGAAGAGACCTTCTTCTTCTCCTATTATCCAGCCTAAGAGACCACAACCTAAACACCCAAGTGATAAGGATGAGAACATTCCTCCTCCTCAATCTTCTCCACTTCCTACTAAGACTAGATGAAATCGTTCTGCACGTGAACGCCGATGAAAGTGTCGTCTTAGAGCTCAAGCAGCTGCTTCTCAAACTTTACAATCTCCAAAAACACCTTCAACAAGCATTATTCCATTTTCTCCAAAATCTCCCAAACATAAGATGCAGGATGGTCTTGATCCTGTGTGAATTAAAGACCTTATTTTTATAAATCTTGATGATGCTATAGATGAAAATGTTATTCATGATGAAAATGTTACTCCTCTTGCTTCCGATAGTGAATATGAACTTGTTGATATTGATAACCATTTATCTAATGAATTTTCTAAAGCACTTATCCTAGCTCCTAGACAAGAACAGCGTGGCTTGGAACATGAACATAGCCCTTGTTTGGATCTTGTGATAGCTCCATCTGCTGTGTTAGATGTTCCTCCTCTAGCGTGTTCCCTACCTTCCCGAAACATTGATCAGCAAGATCGGGGGGTAGATGACGTGCTAGACTAGTTTCATTAGCATAGCAGATTCTCTCCTCTCTTTTGTTACTTCTTCTATATGTTATTCTCATTCTTCTATTTTTTGTCCTTAGTATTGTCTACTTGAGGACGATGCAAAGCATTGAGATCTCTTTTGGTCTCTCTCATGTTGACTCAAAAGACACATGTGTTCCCTTCTTCTAGGTGACCTTCCTTGATTGGGGAATGAAGAACAATTATGCATACATACATATGGTATATATACATGAATTATCATACAGCATACTGACCCCGAGGAAAATGAAGTCACCTCGTGCTTTGTGTTTTGTGTCTATTATCCTTGGGTTTATCTCACACTTGGGGGCTAAATCTTTGTGATAACGTGCTCCTTTCCTTTCTCATTTCTTATGTGTATCACTATGTTAAAAGCAATCACCCCCGTTGAGGCATGTGCGATCGCTTTAACGTAGGGGGGCATACACCCCGTCTATCCCTTGAAAATTTCTTGGCGAACTTAGCTTTGCCTTGAAAACTTTTGGTATTTCTTTTGCATGACTCATAGTGAGGGAACCTTACTACTAACAGTCATGGTTCTCTCTCATGATCTTCCCTTTTACTTTGTCAATCAAAGTCGTAAGATCCTTAGTCCACTGGGGACTTGGTGTGTCTTGCCTCCTTGACGTGGTGAAAGCCTTTCAATGTTGTTTCCTTGTACTTTACCGGAAGTATGAGCATACATACTCCCGCTAAAGTGGGGGCTAAATGTAGCATCCTAAAATTGTGACACTTGCAATTTTGACTACATTTCGGTCTTCACGATGGCGACGCAACATGGAACCTGAATGGAGACCTCGAAACTTGTCCACGACACCAAAAACTGCATTTTCTTGCACCCTGGCCTGAACCTCCTTTGCACCCTGCTGTCCCGGGAGGTGGGACCAGAGCACCCAGCGCCCTGGTCCTTCAGGACTAGGGCGCCCATCGCCCTGGTCCCCCAGGACCATGGCGCCCAGCGCCCTGGTCCCTAGCCCTATTTTGGGCCCGGTCTCCTATGGGACTTCGGGTCTTTTTGTTTGCAAATCGGAAATTATCTTTCCTGGTCAGCCTAAGGTCGAGAAAATCAATCTATTAACCCTAATTGGCAAGTATATAAACTACATTTTCCTCTCCCATTTGGGTAGATGAAAAAAGGAGGGAAAAAGGTGGAAACGATATTCAAGCCTTCCTTCAAGCAATTGATCATTCTAAGTCTCCATTCAAGGCTAAGTGTTGCATTCAAGACAAGGATTCAACCATTGAAGAGGAGATCACATACTACAACATACAACATACAACAAACAACAACATCTATACCTTCGCACATAAGGATACAAACATCCTTACAACAAGGTATTAGTACTTGTTTTACATTACAGACATTTACATTTACAGCATTTCTCATTTCTTGGTTAATTCCAAAACCGAGGTTTGACCTAAAGGAAAACCCCTAATCCCTAACCCCCCAATCATCTTCACTTTTCTGTGTGTAGGTTGCAGGTACGTGGTTGAAATTGAAGATCTGGAATCCTTGTGCAGAGACGAACAGATCCCCCTTCATTTTGCAGATTTTTCGGAGGACCGTGTGCACGCCGGGCGCCATCGTCCCGTCAACTTTTGCTCAAATTTGCAGGACAGTGCCGTATCGACATTTTACTACTAATTCCATGTCCGCAGCTTCATCTTGTATCCCTATCTCAGTTTATAAGCGAAGCTTTCTCACTTTCTATGCATTCCTAGCTTAATTCTTCTATCAACATTCTTTACAAAAGAGGGTAGCCTTGCTGTCTTAACCCTTGAAATGCATTTAGCATCCAATCTTGCATTGTGTGGGATTGGATCTTGTGGGTTTCAACCCCTCTTTTGAATGTAAAGTCTCCCAAGTGAAAACCATCAACCCTAGCAAAGTCCCTTCTCTCTCCTTGGAGTTGGAAGAGGGGAGAGCAACTAGGGTTCGATCGATTTTCCGCTTTACAGATAGAGTCATCGGATTGATGCTTTCACCAAACTCGATCAGTGAGTAGAAGATAGGGGTAGGACCCCTAACTTACTTCTGAGATATTCAAAAGTGTCCCTTGGTAGTGGCTTGGTGAAGATATCTGCTATTTGTTCCTTTGTGCTAACATACTCTGACACCACTTTCTTCTCTTGAGCTTCTTCTCTAAGATAATGATATTTGATAGAGATGTGCTTTGTCTTAGAGTGCATAATAGGATTCTTTGAAATATTAATGGCACTAGTATTGTCATAGAATATAGTTACTAGTTTGGTAACTTTCTCATTTATACCTTCCAACAGTTGTTTGATCCATGCAATGTTGGTACAATTTAGTGCTAGAGCAACATATTCAGCTTTTGTTGTTGACTGTGAAACACATCCTTGTTTCTTGCTAAGCTAACTCACTAATACTTCTCCTAAAATGAAAGCTCCTCCACTTGTGCTTTTTCTGTCATCAATGTCGCCTGCCCAATCAACATCAATATAAACTTTTAAATCAAAATCATTTCCTTTTTGAAATTATATTCGGTAACCTCTGTTGTTTAGCTATGCTACACACAACAAATTGTATTTCAAACCTTCAACCCAATAAACATCATTGCATCTTGCATTATCAAGAAGTGTTATAGATCCTGTACCTCTTACTGGACATGGTGCATCATTACCAAATCTAACATAGCCTCCATCATAATCTTCTAATGTAACAAACTTGTGTTTATCTCCTGTAATATGATGTGAGCATCCACTATCTGTGATCCAATAATCATTAGTGTTTATGTGTGATATTAGGGCCTTTTCTTCATACCTTTCTTCATCTGACCCATCTTTGATAGCCACATAAGCTACTTCCTCTATATCAGTATCATCTGATTTATCATCATTGGATTCCTCATCAGCTATTAAGCATGTCTTTCTATCTCTTCTTCTGAATCTCGGTGTCCTCTATAATGATTATCTTTCTATCTATCATCTTGATAATCTCTCTTTTCAGTAGAATCTTTGTCAGGATAGTTAGAAGCCATATGTCCTATCTTATCACAATTGAAACATCTCAAAGGTAGTTTTCCTTTATACTTACCTTTGCCTCTCGGTAACCTTCTAGCTAATAGTGCTTCAAACTCTTCTTGCTTTCTGATTTCCTCATACAGTTTGTGTACTTCTTCCATGTTCTTACGAAATCTTTCACTTGCTCCACTGTGATCTCCTTCAGATTACTGATACTTTCTTTCATTGTAATCATTAGATTCATCAAGATGAAAAGAACTAAATGTAGATTCAACTTTATTTACCGAAGATCCACTGTTATCAAAGTTACTTAATTTAAATGCATGTAGCTTACCAATAGTAGCATCTAAAGAAACCAGCATATTAGGTACAGACCTCAATTCATTGATTGCAGAGACTCGGATTGCATAAGCTAGTAGAAGGGTTCTTAACAACTTACTTGTTATGTCCTTTGATTTGATTGACAATCTCCTTTAGTCTTGTATTGTACTGAGTTATGTTTTCACCTTCATTCATCCTCATAGATTCAAGTTTTCCTCTTAAACTATCTACTTTTGCTCTTTGAACATGTTCATCTCCTCCATATACTGATACGAGCTTATCCCACATTGCCTTTGCATCATTGCAGCCTTCTAGATCATTAAACTCTGAATCAATCAATGCAGATGTTATTTCAATCATTGCTTGAATATGTTCTTGCTTTACCTTTATCTCTTCCATAGTCAATGGATAGGTTATTAGTGTAACAAAATCCTTCTCTAGATAGTATACAACATATTCTCCAACTCTTGATAGATGCAGCTTCATTCTTTTCTGCCATGTAGAGAAACTTGACTTGTTCAGCTTCAGTGCATCCCTCTTATACATCTTTGGATCTTTAACTCAAGTGCCTTTAAACTTTTCTTCTAGAGTCCAAAGCTCTGATACCAATTGATAGTTTTGATACTTAATATAAGTATAGATGCAATAACCAACAAGAAATATACTCTTCTAGAGTATGCTCGATTAAAAGAAAATCTTGTTAAAGATTACAAACACATTGCTAGATGTGACCCAGTTAAGGGATTTCACTCAGATCTGTTAGGATCTTCACCTTGTTAGAAGTGACCTTGTTAAAGGATTTCAAACACTCAATCAGAATGTCACCTTGCTAGAGGGTTTTACAAATAAGATTGTTAGGTCCACTCGGTTAAGAGATTTTCTGTCACTTTCACAAAATAACAGTAATAAAAATCTATCTGCAACTTCACATCTAAAATGCTAAAGCAGATTCCTATTTGCTCAATACAATCTAGACATAGAACTAATCTTGTCTATCTACTGGGCTTCTATACTCTGTTATTCAAACAGGTCTTCAAGCTTCTGTGCTCAGTAATCACTATGTAGCATCCCTGTGCATACACTTGCCCACATACATTATTTATCAACAGTTTGCTATTTATAAACAATTAGGTAACCACATAATATACTTGATCACATTTCCCATGATCAATCATAGCCATCAGATCTTCAATCTTGTCTAGGTTCAATGCATCTTTCGATCTGAAAATGTTTTACCCCGCCTTGGAACTTGCATACATTTCTTGGAACTTGTGCTAGGGTATTGTGGTTCAATTTGCATTGTAGATCTTCATGCCGACTTTTTATTGCCATAGATTCATTAACAAACTTCATGCACGACATACCAATCATTTAATCAGTTCCAGCTCATCAGCTTCCTTCATTAAATACCGCATGTAAATATTTAATGCATTCTTTTATAGCTCGGTTACAACTCTGTTACAACTCGGTAAATACTAAACTTCACTCGGTAGACATTCCGCCTTCATTAACCAATACCGATAACCTTACGGTTTACCGATTAGGTTCTTTGCTTGATAACATAGTATAGTATTAACCTTACAATTTACAACATCTGTATGATTTTTAAAATAATCTAAACATCATGATCTCATCATTTTCTGACTCAGTAATAGTTTCCCATTGAATACCTTATTCATCCCCTTATTCATCATATTCTTTTTGTGTCTTTTACCGACATCTATATACTCTTCAAATCATACTTCTCAAGATATGGCAACATCATACTGAATTAGAAAATGAATTTCTTGACATCAATGAAAAAATAATAATATCAAGACAGTAAACATCCTTAATCAGTTATATCCATAATCATCAACAACCTTCTCAATATCCTTATTGAAATGCCAACAATCTTTCATTGTCTGTTATAAAGCTATATTGCCAATAATTTGTTTGAGATTAAACTGGTATTGAATCAGGCATTGTAAATGCTATTTTAAAGGAGTACATTGTATTTGGATTTAACTATCCATTTGTAGTCAGTGGGACTCCTTTCTGTTGTTGAGTAGTGAGCTCAAGGCTGTTGGTCTTCCTACATGTGCAGGCCCCTATTGTATAAGTAATATTTATTCATATTGGCCAGTGAGTAAATATTGTGGGTCACAAATCCCACTGAGGTTTTTCCCTTACTGGGTTTCCTCGCCAAAAATATTTGTGTTATGGTGTGCATTGATGGTTGTATTTATGTTTCTCTTTACTGCATTATAATTTGTTTACCGGTATATTAATCTAGGTTGTAAAGTTGCAAATAAGTTTAAATCTTTCATCCACCGGTTAGACACTGATTCACCCCCCCCCTCTCAGTGTCTTTGGGACTGTCATAGCATCTAACACCTTTGAGTATATTAGAGGTCAGCTAGGGTTTGTACCCCTTCATGAGGTCAATTGAGAATGATGTAGGAATACATCAATCCTGAAGCTACTTACAAAATTTTACAGCTAGATTGGTGTAGAGTGAAGTTATTCTAGAGGGGGGCATCAAGTTGCAGGTTGATGATGCTAAACAATGAATTTTGGCATTGCATGTTTTACTTTCACTTTGGCATTGTTGTCAAAGGCAGAGAAGAATTATATGACTAAGAGGAGTGTTGTATGATTGTGGTAAAATGTAAACCGGGATTCTTATACACATCATCACAATCAAGGGTATTGATATTTGTATTGCCATCAATTCAAAAGGGGGAGATTGTTGGTATTTTGCTTGAAGATTGCATTAATGATATGTTATGTTGTCATTGATGTCAATAAACTAGTTATGATGTTAAGACATCAGCTTATGATATTGTAATGATGGTGTTAATATTTTATTGCAAACCGGTAGGAGGAGCTAGCAAAAAGTAATTCAACTGGTAGGAGGAGTTTGTATTGGAAACTGGTATTACTTATGTTATAGAGTTGAACCGATAACCCTACCTGTCGAAGATGTCCAAACCCTAACCGATGGAGTTGAAGTAGATTGTGATCAAATGGTGAACAACAAAGATTATGACACGTATGCATGTTGATTTATTAATGTTTTAAATGTTTTTTTGGCATGTAGAGACAACAATTTTTGTATTGGGAATGAGCAAGTTCATTGCATCTAATGCAAATTGTGTGATAAGTTACATAGTTCGATGAATCAATAATCAAGGAGCAGTCAAGAATATCTTGAGTGATGTGCATTGATTTCTATGTTATTTTCTATGTAATCCAACAGTCATAATTAAACCGACTTGTTTGTAATCTATATGAGATGTTTAGGTTTGTGATGTGTTACCGACCTAATGATTTTTTTATAAGGTCAATCAGTTGTTTTGTTTGAGTGTTGGAAAACTTGTAGTTGAGAGTGAGAGAGTGGTTTTCGAAGCTAATAATGTATCTATAGTATGTATAATGGCAGATAAGATCATGAAAAGGATCTGAACAAGCAAGTGTAGTTATATTCAAATAGATCGACAAACCCCTGTTGTTTTCTAACAATTATAGTAGTTAAATCCACTAATCGGGTAAGCTCTGACAAGCTTCTTTATTCAAATCTTCTAACCAAGTGATCCATTAGCTTGGATTCTAAATCCTCCACTGAGGTTACTCCTAATAGGGTATTTCTTTTAATAGGGCATTATATGATGGTATGATGAAATAATAAGTATCTGGTAGAATACTGAAAGGGGGGGGTGTGAATCAGTATACTGAAAAACTGATACAAAGTTCTGAAACTCAAATTCAATCACACAAAGTAAACTTATCACAGTTAAGATCAATATTCACAAGAATACTTGACATCAACCGATTTGACTATTAAGACAACTTTAATAGTAAACAACTTCAATCTTTATGAACATCAACAGTGATTAGACATATCTTCAACATATTCATCTCTCAATGCTTCTAGTTATCATGCTTTATCAAAAATTAATCTAATCAACAAATAAGATCACAACCACAAAAGCATTCACCACTTGACACAAGTATTTATACGTGGAAATCCCAAATAGGTTAAAACTATGGTGAGATGGGACTCACAAAGATAGCTATCTGAGCTCTTCTGAAGTTCGCCATGTTAGGAGCCAAGCCTGTTAAAGCTTTACAATAAGTCATGTTAAGAACTAATTCCTATTTAGGAATCACCCGGTTAAGGGAATTACAAATATGCCTTGATGAAAAGCACAATACCCTATTAGGAGTAACCTTGCTAGAGGATTTAAGAATCCAAGTTAATGGACCACCTTGTTAGAGGATTTAATGAGTAACCAAGCTTGTTAGAGCTTACCCGGTTAAGGGATTTCACTTTTGTTGTAATTGTTAGAAAACAAAAAGTTTTGCTGATCTGTCTGAATAGCACTACATTTGCTTGATCAGATCCTTCTAAGCTTCAATCTGCCTCTACTCAAAGTACAGATCCATTGACCGGTTAGGAAACTGCACACACACAGGTTTCTGCCAATCTTGCCAACTTTGCTAACTTCTTTTACAAACAAATTCATCGACCTTAAATACAAAAACAAATAGGTCAGTAATACAACAAAAACCTAATTCTCATCATCGAGATTACAAACAAGTCAGTAAATCCTTGACCGTTAGAAATCATAACAATCTCTTCACATTCTTCAAGAAAATTCCAACCACTCCATGATCACCGCTTCATCGGACTATGTAACTCATCACGTGCTATGCATTAGATGCAATCCACTTTGCTCCTTCCCAATAAATTAAACAAACATGCCAAATCAATATGTTCTTATCCTCATACAATGATCACACATGTCTCCATCATTTTCGCTCACCAAATAATAAACCAACAAACTTGATCAGTTAGGGTTTATCAACAAGTAGGGTTTACCGGTTACATAACATAGAAATGTTTAATCCTTTACACCAATTTACCAGTTCAACTCACAAACTTAACATACTGGTTTACAACATCTTCCATAAAGTTTAACACACTGGTTACTAATGGACTTGAAAAGCACTGAGAGGGGGGGATGAGTCTGTGACACCAAATAAAATACTACTTCAAACATTAACCAATAGATGAACTTAATCAAGCATTTAAAAAAAATACATGCTATCCAAAATGATATGACAACATCCACAATAAGTAAAATATCCACCATAACACGTGTTTATATGTGGAAAACCCAAATAGGTAAAAGCCATGGTGAGATGGAACTCACAAGTTAACTATCTGTAGTAATAGATAACTGACCGGTTAAGGTCTTACAAAGTGCTCTGCTAGGATCGAATCTTGTTAGAGATCCAAAGCTTCATTAGAAGCTTATACCCTATTAAAAGTACTACCCTGTTAGGAGTAACCTCATTGGAGGATTTGAGAATTCAAGCTAATGGATCACCTTGTTAGAGGATTTGTACAATGAAGCTTGTTAGAGCTTACCTAGTTAGGGGATTTGATTTTGTTGTAATGATTAGAAAACAACAAGAATGGTTTGATTTGTTTTGAGTAGCACAATACTTTCTTGACCAAATCATTCTAATTACATTCAACACTGCTCTTCAACAAAAGCTTTCACTCTTTATGCATATCAATATTCACATAATCTCCTCTCTATCACTATATATTTTAAATGATTCACCAAGATGTCTTAATATATACATTCAAATCTTATGTTAGGCTAAGAAAATAAAAACACAATTTCCTCGGTGCACTATATCTAGACAAGTAATCGTAACTCATCACAAAGATGACTGTCAAGAAGTCGGTGCTAGTAACTCATCACAAAATCAGATACCAGTTAGAACGGTCAATACCGGTTGGAGAAAAACATGTGATCCATCGTACTGTAATCCTCCGCTTGATCTACATCTTTATCTTCATCTTCATTTGATGCTGACTTAGTGTAGCCATGAGTTATCTCTTAAGCACATATCGGTTGACACAGAGTACCGGTTAGAGATAGACCTTAAACATACTGGTTAACAGTGCAAACCAATTGAAGTTACACTGGTAGTTAACGTAATCATATGTGTGTGAGAGAGTGTTTCATCAATGACAACAAGTGATGAATATATTACAATCATCATCAAGCCAACAGTTACATGACAAAAGCAATAACAACAATAACATCGGCAATATCATGAATACCATTATACCGGTACAATTGACATCAATGACAACATATCATTAATTCAATCTATATGCAAAATCCCAACAATCTCCCCCTTTGGCATTGATGGCAATACAAATATCAATGCCTCTGATTGCTGCTGTGATTGATGAATAGGAATCTTGGTTTACATTACCAAGTATTCATCTTGCTCTGTCTATCTTCAGCCTACCGTTGGTTTCCCTAAGGAGACACATAACTCTTCTTTCAGTCACATAATTCTTCTCCTCAATCACATAATTCTTCTCCCCCTTTGACAACAATGCAAAAGTGAAAGTAAAACATGTAATTCTTCTCTCATTGTGCATCAACAACATACTACAACTTGATGCTCCCTCTATGGAATATATCCACTTCTTCATCAATCCATGTAAGATTCTACAAGTAATTCTGGGACTGATGCAATTAGCATCATTCTCAACTAACTTCATGAAAACGGATAACCCCCAATTGACTTCTAAGATACTCAAAAGTGGTCTTAGGCAGAGGTTTGGTAAAGATATCTGCAAGCTACTCCTTGGTAGAAACATGCTCCAAGATAATATCTTTACATTGAACTTTTTCCCTCAAGAAGTGATACTTCAACTCAATGTCCTTAGTTCTTGAGTGCAAAATAGGATATTTAGAAATGTTTATTGCACTTGTATTATCAGACAGAATCTTTATAGGTTCTGATATTTTCATCTTAAAACCTTCCAAAATATTCCTCATCCAAATAGCTTGTGTTCAATTCATCTAAGTTGCTACATACTCAGCTTCAACAGTAGATTGTGTAGTAAAACTCTACTTTTTACTATTCCATGAAACTATCTTTTCTCCTAGAAAGAATTCTCCACCAGTAGTACTCTTTCGGTCATCAATATTTCCTTCCCAATCAACATCTGTGTGCACCTTCAAATCAAAATTTCCACCATATGGATACCATAACCCATAGTCAACAGTACCTTTCAAATATCTAAAAATTCTCTTGTTTACCATCAGATGTGCTTCCTTTGGATTCTTCTAAAATCTAGCAACAATACCAACTACATGGGCAATATCTGGTTGACTGTGAACAACAGTGTAATTTTCCAATCATTGACCTATATTCCTTTTCATCTACAGACTTAGATGCATCATCCTTGGACAACTTACAACCTGTAATCATTGGGGTTCCAACTGGTTTACAGTCACTCATAACAAAAGTTTTCAAAACCTCTTTCACATACTTGGATTGAGTAATGAAAATACCATTCTTCATTTGTTGTATCTTCAAGCCTATGAAATTTTTTATTTCCCCTACTAATGACATCTCAAACTCATTCTTCATTTCATCTACAAAACTATTGCTCATGTCATCATTTCCTCCAAATATAATGTCATCAACAAATACTTCATTGACCAGTATTTCATCTCCTTCAGACTTGAGATAAATGTTGCTATCATCACTGGTTCTAGAAAAGTCTATCTTCATCAGATGTGTATGAAGTCTTTCACACCATGCTCTGGGTACCTACTTTAATCCATACAAAGCTTTATGTAATTTTCATACCATGTCTTCCTTATTTGTCAATGCATAACCATTAGGCTGCTCTATATAAACCTCTTCTTCCAATATCCCATTCAAAAATGTAGACTTAATATCCATTTGATATACCTTGAACTTCTTATGAGCTGCAAATGCAAGTAATGTTTTGACACCTTCCATCTTGCTACTGGTGCAAAAGTTTCTCCATAATCTTCTCCTTCTTCATGTGCATAGCCTTTATAGACTAATCTTGCCTTGTTGTGAACTAAAACACCATCTTTATTTAACTTCTTTATGAACACCCATTTAGTACCTATAACATTCTTGTTTACCAGTCGGGGTACCAGGGTCCAAGTGTTGTTCTTCTCAATTTGATCCAATTCCTCCTCCATAGCTTTAACCCAATGATCATCACCAAATGCCTCCTTAGCACTTCTAGGTTCAAAGGTGGAGATCATGCAAGCGTTCTCTCTTATTCTCCATCTAGTTAGTACTCTAGCATCCTTATCCCTAATAATTTGTTCAGGACTGTGATTCAGTCTCACATACCTAGGTATAACATGATCATTCTCTTCAGGTTCAGCTTCTTCATTGTCATCTTCTTCTGAATTTATTTATTCTGGTTGAACAAGTAAATCAGGATTTGCTTTACCAGTTTTTGTTTTAATAGTTTCAAGTTCCAAAATCAAAATGCAAGGATCTTCATCCTTTTTGTCTAAACTGGTTCCTTCTAAAACTTCAGGACATTCATCTACATGAACATCAACACTCAACAATTCTTTGTGTCCAGTTGTTGAAGCATTTATAGGCCTTCGTCTTGGTGGAATATCCAAGAAATATGCCTTCATCACTCTTAGCTTCAAACTTGCTTATGTAATCACCTCTCTTAATAAAACATTTGCTACAAAAGATCTTAAAATAGCTAACATTAGGTGATCTCCCATACCAGTATTCATAAGGGGTTTTAATAGGGCATTATAGTCAATCCCTTTTTTCGTAGTTAGCCAATATTTATTGATTGAGTTGACTCAATCAATATTGGTGACCTCTCATGCTAATGTTCAAGAAGAGTGTCAAGTCTCCCATCTTTAGGTGCTTTAAAAAGGTTTTCACCTTCAAATACATCCTTCATTTTTACCTTTTTGTGATCTATTACTACCATTAACTAGTTTTCACCATTAGATCCATTTTTATTTCATTTTTGCGACTGAGAGACTTGGCACTCTCTTGATTGCAGATATCGTTAAATTTTTCACTAATGGAGCATGTTTCTAGGTTGATTGAGCAAAGGTATTGGATAATGGCCTCATTGTATGGGAATATTGGTATACAGTGATGTTCAGTTTCTTCCCAGTATTTGAGATCAGGATACACGAGCGGTAAGGAGACATTTGGTGGGTTAAGATCAGTTGTTGTAAGTGTCATGATGGAGTCATTGTTATAGTCATTAGTGTTATTGGTGAAGTCTATGATATTTTTGAGGTCTTCGATGATACTTTCCTCAATATTGCCTTGTTTGTATTATCGCTGCTCATTCTCACTAGCCTCGTAGATATGTTGTGTTCTGAATTATAACAATCAAGATCTTGAGCCTTGTCCCTTGTGATAAATGGGTGTGTATGCATGGATTGTATCCACCTCAATATCTTTAGTAACATCAGAACAACTATTCCACTCATACTCATTGGAATTGATTTTAGAATTAGTGTCCCAAGTTACCTCGCTAAATCTGACAGGTATATTGTATGGTGAGAAAAGATTGTTGATAATTGACATTGACACAAGTTTAGTAGCTTGTTCTGATTCAGGATCGGTGCTTTCTTGTACTCTTTGAATTTATTCGTACACTATTTCTTTTTTGTGAGTAGCAATTTATTTAGGTTGTTTCTCCACCTTGGTTTGATTTGGTTCTTGTGCATGATTTATTTTCTTATAAAAAGCTTCCTCCTTTTGAATAGCGAGTTCTTCTTGTCATTTCTCATCTTCTCGATGTTTTTGCTCATTCCTTGTCTTTTCTACTACTTGGTTTAATGATTATTGCTATGAGTCTTCGCTATACTTCTTCTTTTCTTTCCATTGAGGTTTTTGATGATGATTTTTCTTTTGCACAAGCGGAACATGTTGACCATACCCAAGTCCTATTTTGTCTTTTGCAAATTGTGAAGGGGGTTGTATGGGTTTTGTGATGCCTTCTTGACACTTGCCAATAGGTCCTTTTCCTTTGAATCCCATTTGTTGCATGATTTGAAACCCATTGCCATATTGTTCTATTGGTATGACCACTTCTATGGTAGTAGCTTTGATTTCTTCTTCATCCTTGTATAGCCAGCTAAGGATGTCTTTATCTTCTGATTCTTCAGCCAACATGCCCATTTGGATAAATTTACCACCAAACTTTGTGAGGGGTTGTGTTTCCCGATGTATTGATGTGGAAGGTTGTCCATAAGACCTTGGTGAAGTCGGCAATTTATATAGACATAAGGGTTCAAAAGAGTACTCCCCCATGCCTTGGTCCTTTATTTTCATCTTTTTCTTGAAGTTCATGGATAAAGACTTGAGTTTTTCTTGATGGTTGGATGCAAAGGAAGCTTGGGCCTCCCTATTGTGTAGAATCGAGCTATCTTGAGCTGCCCACATAAAATTGCAATATTGAAAAGGGTTATTATCCACAAATATTGAAATTTCCAATCCATTGTAGGGGAACTTGATACATTGATGGTATGTGGAAGGCATTGCCTACATTTCATGGATCCATGAATGACCCAATAGTGTATTGTATGTCAAGTCTATGTCCAAGACATGGCACATGGTGTCTCTCTATACAAGACCTACCTGAATGGGTAGTCTTACAGTTCCTTCGGATGACCTTTCTTCATCATCATAGGCTTTGATAGTGATTTCCATTTTTGGATCAATAGACTACTCAGAGAAGCCCAATGCATGGATAAGATTTAGAGTACATATCCTCCATCTATTAATACTCTTTTTACCTAATGTTTATAGACTAAGACCTCGATATGTAGTGGGGTATTATGTGATGATTCAATGGGACATCATCATGTTTAGAAAAAGATATATTGTGTGGCACCGTCATATGGGCCACCATGGCTTGGAATCAATTAACATCCATATTATTTAGAATGATTGTTTCAATAAGAGATTTCTCCAAGATATCCTTATGTTTTGGTGAAAGTTTGAACAACTCAAGTATAGATATCTGAGTGGTTGTTTTGCGTAGTTGGTCGACCAAGTTATATTGAGTCTTGGGGAGAGTTTTTGATGTTGATGTGTTCCCTTTCAAGACATATTTCTTCACTCTTGTTGTCACATTTATTGACGCATATTATTGTTTGTCTTTGATTTTTATCACATTCACTTGATTATCATATGTCAATATTTGATTGATGGTGTTTTCATATATGTGATTAATACGATCCCCTTTGGTATTGTTGGATGTTGACGCTCCTCCCTTGTCGTAATTGGGAAGAGGATTTTTGAAAGCTTCATGGTCACTATTGGTTTTATGACCATCGACCATTAAGTCACCCTTTTCTATCATGTCTTGAATTATCTTCTTAAACTTCATGCAATCATTTGTATTAGGCCCCTCTTTTTGATGATAATCACAATAATGTGAGTCATTCCACCATGGTGGTTTGATTTGGGGTTCAAAGTTGCTTGTGGCTAGCATTTTGATGATCTTATTTGCCAATAACTCTCGATGGGGGAAAGAATTAGTGTTGCCTCTTTGGTTTGTGTTGTTCCCTTAGTTGTTGTTGTTTGACATTGAAGCTCCTTGGTTGGTATTTCACCATTAAGTGTTAGTTATTTGATTGGCACTTTTTTTTTATCATTATTGGATGGTGGGTTGCCTAATAAAGTCAACATTGGTTGTTTAGACTTTACATTGTTCGAATCGATTACCACATCATTAACAACATTTTTGTTCCTTGTCCAAAATATGGACTTGTATAAATTATTGTTATTTTTTTTTATTGTTAAAGGTGTTATTGTTTGATGAATTAACACCTTCTTTAAACAACTTTGATAGACATAAAGCACTGAGAGGGTGGGGGGTGAATCAGTGACAGTAAAAATAATACCACTTTAAACACAGACCAGTAAAGATAGTTAACCAACTTACTAAATACTATGCATGCAATCCAAAGTGATATTGAAGCATCCACAATAAGTAAAACATTCACCATAACACAAGTGTTTATACATGGAAAATCCAACTAGGAAAAACCACAGTGAGATGGGACTCATAAGTTATCTATTTGCAATAATAGGTAACTGACCGGTTAAGGTCTACAAAGTGCTCTGCTAAGAGCGAATCCTATTAAAGATCCCAATTCCCTATTAGGAGTTCTGCCCTATTAAAGGTAGTATCTTGTTAGGAGTAACCTCAATAGAGGATTTCAAAACCCAAACTAATGGATCGCCTATCAAGACTCAGGAATAGTACTGGTTTGTCATGACTAAGATGACCATTATAATGTGAACATATGTGTGTGTGTGTGCCATCAAATGACAACACATAAAGTCATCCATTACAAAAATAATCATCAAGCCAACAATCTCCCCTTTTGGCATTGATGGCAACACTTAGAAAATTTTACAACTTTACAACTAAGTGTTCTTACAAAAATTGTACATACAAATTTCTATATCTAATCCCCATTAAGAATAAATTTATACTACCCAAATACATACAAAATTTTCACATCACATACATATTTCTACTCCCCCTTTGACAACAATGCCAAATTCAAAAATAAAATACATATATATTAGATCAAAATTTGCATCAAAAACTACATATACATAAATATAAGAGTTTTTCTTGAGTTCTTTTAGAGATATCAGCGCTTAACTTGTTCACCATCATAAACATCTAACTGATGTTGCATAACATCAAATGACTTGCCAAATGCTAAGGCTAAACCATGTAAAGGTATGTAAGAAGTACATATCCTCTCTGGTTCATGTTCTATCTCTTCTCGTTTCTTCTTCAAATCAAAAAAGAAAAATGAAATGTTAGAGGTATAGGCTAGTATCCTTCCTCTAGGCTCAACAACACTTCTTAAAAGATATTTGTTGACAGATAGAGCAATCTTCCCTTTGTCAATATCTAACACAAGTTGCTCTCCCCTCTTCTTTCTGTAACTCTTCTCAGCTAAGGTTTGGGCTACATCTTCAAGTGTTTTTAGTTGGTCATTAGTAGTAGCAACCAACTGTCCAAGCTTGCTGATAGGGCTATTCACATTGCCAGTGTCAGTCTCAGGTAGGAGACTTGAAAAAATGTCAATAGTTGTTTGTATTGTTTCGACTTCTTTCCTCTATTCTTTTATCCTTTTCTTTTGAGCCTGAGATTGCATGTAAAAATAAATTTCCATGAGTTCAAATGAACTCATATCATATACATTTAGAGACCCTTTAATACTTATAGTGTCATCCTCATCCTCAGCTTGTTGTATTGCCTTTGCTTTTTCCTTTTCATTTGTTTACTCTGCTATCTTCTCCTTTTTTTTCTCTTTCCCTTCATCCTTTTTCCTTTCAGATTCCTTCACTTCAACCTCTTTCTCAGGTTTCTCTTTCTCTACCTTATTTTGTTTCTCCTATGAAACTGTACTAACCTGTGGTAGTTGAATATCAACTTGTTGTTCTTTCTTTGGTGGCGATGGAACATCCACACTAGGTTTATTAACCGGTGTATCGGTTGTTTTCTATGTTTCATAAATAACCGGTTGCAGTACATATTTCTTAACATGTTCAATGATATTGCCAGTTGTATCAATGGTGTCCTGAATTTCATCAATATCATCAACAAAGAAAATAGCCAGTGGGGAATTGTATCATCCTTATTCTTAACAACATTTGGTGTAATATTCTCTTCAACATTTAGCTTCGGTAGAGATCCAGTCTCTGCTTGTGGTTTCAATTGCTCATGCATCCTGTGAATTTCTTTAGCAATTCTATGGGTATCATCTTCAACAAATTGTATCTTTCCAACCAATAGCTTCAATCTTCTTGCCTTATAATTAAATTGTCCTTTGAATTTATCAAGCAATTCTAATAGTTCATCTCTAGGTAATTTAGGAAAATATTGAATGACATTTTTGTCAATGATTTCTTGATCTTGATCAACAACCACTTTCCACAAATTTATAAGAATAGAATACAAAGAATCAGAGACATCCTTTTCAATATCTTGAGGTAACCGATTGAATTGGCACAAATGATTGATTACCTCTTGAATAACTTGTTGTTTCTGTCCATCATCAAAAGAATCAAAATACTCTTTCAAAATCAGTCATAGGATTGAATGATATAACATTAATAGGAGTACTTTTCTATGATATTTCTCCTACTGATTTTTCTTTCTTACCAGTTGCTTTCATCTTCTTAGGCTCCTCTTCAGTGTCAGTATCTTCAGAGTCTACTTGGAGAATAAGTTGTCTACTACTCTTCTTCGTTGTAGGCTATTTCTTTACATATACTTTGGGTTTCCATTCCTTCTCGACTTGTAAACTTCTTGTCACTCTTATACCAATTGAAATTGAAGGTGCTTGCTCAACTTTCTTCTTCTTACCTTTAGCACTACTGGGTTGAGCATTACTGCTACAATTTTCTCCTGGTATGTTCCCAGTCTTTTCTTCTTCTTATCCACTGGAGATGCCAAAAGGTTATTGGCATATCCGATTAACAAGTCATAATTGAATTCGTAACTCATTTCTTCCATTTCATCTTCCCTAGGTTCAACAACCTCCAAAAGACAAAAACCTGTGCTAACTGTGAAATAGATGTCTTTTGCAAAGTGTTTCACCACATCTTTAGGTAGCCTCAACCTCATGCTAATCTTCTTTTGGAACTCATTAAAATATATGTTCATTGCAATAAGAAATGTTTTCTTTACAACCTTAATGTTTTTCTTGATTTGAGTTGTTACCAGTATGTCCTTTGACCATTGAATGTCACCAATTCCAGGTAGGAAATTATGAAAATAGAAGAATAGACCAATAGACAGTTGACCAAACTTGAACTTTTGACTATTGTCTTTTTTAATTGATTGCAGGTTCAACATCAATTGGCTCTTTATTTCTTCACATAGGTCATAATCTGCATTCTCAATAATCAACCTGTAGGTTGTATGCACAACAACAAATGACACATTGTTCATCATGCTGGAATAAAATATCCTGCAACCAATTACCATAGCTGCAAGTTTGACTATTGGGTCTTTAATGTTATTGACTAAAAATGTACAACTGTCAGAGGTGGTCCGAGTCAGTGTAGTCACAGTCTCTTTTAAAAATTTCCTCAGGTTTGGAACTTCATCGGTTTCCCAAAAACTAGTCATTGCATGAATTGCTTCCTTCGTGATTGTGTGTGACCTGTCAGGGTACATATTCTCTCCATGCACATAACTAAGAATTATCCTAACATGTTCCTCTTCAAAATCTTCAAGAAAGTATGTTGCATTATGAAAACCTTGTTCATAAACCCTAATATACGCGGGGTTGATTTTTCCATTCTTATCAGACAAGGATTTGGGTTGACAATAAATTTATAGTGATCCTAAATATTCAATTTTATAGTCAATGTAACTAGATAAATCACCTTTAATCATAACACCATCAGGAACTTGAGAGAATGCAATGTATGATACTATTTTATCAGATTCCACCGACTCCATAAGTTCAGCAGTAATCATAAGTCTCTCAGATTGCTTAGACAATGATACCATTATAGATAAACTTGATTTGATAGAGATTAACAAAAGAATACATTAATCCTTTTGTTCTAGTAGGGTTTCCTGTTGCTCTCTCAAATGCACACCCGTTTCTCCTTCTCCAATCTTTGAATCCAGTTCAACTTTAGATTCTTCTTTTCTTTTCTCTGTAGGTGCTAAAAAATTCTTCTTCGAATGCAATTAGGGTAAAAATAACTTGGTAAAAATCACTTTTATAAACTTACCCACAGCATTAAATGCACAACCGATAGGGTAACAAACCCTAATATACCTCTTAACAAACTCACTTGCTTACACCGATAGGTATATAGCCAATTGGTAATCATATAGAAAACCAATAGACAATGATATCAAGAATTCCCACAGAATAACTCAAAATGCAAAACTCTCTAACCAAACACTCTTTAGGGGTGCAGAAGTAGATTTACTGCTATGCTCCCCTTAGGCATGTTGAAAGGCTTAATTCACCAGTTCAGGATTCTCCACACTACGTGAAGGGTTAGATTCTTCTGCAGGATTGTCCTCACTCTTCTTCTTCCGGATTCTGTTCATCTCCTCTCTTGTTTCCACAACATTTACCTTCTTCTTACCTTTCAGATCTACATAATGGTTAACTGGTTTGTTCTTCCTGGTTCTACAAAACATCACCATGTGTCCTGGTTTGTGAAAATGATAGCAAGCCATCCCAAATGCTCTCCATGGTCCTGCATTGCCTCTTCCAATTCTCCTTCTATAGTTCACAGATACATGGCAATAATTATTACAAATGGTACAAATCACATTAGTTATCTTTTCTATTTCATATGGACTAAACTAGTTGACATTGGGTTTCTGCCAGTTCATGTTTCCCCAGTTGTCATAGGTTCTTCTCTAGTCACCATTATGTCTTGGATTCATGTGAGGTGCCATATTTTTTTCTCCATCTCTACATTCAACTGATATATGTCTGGATACATGTTGCATGTAAAAAAATAACCTTCAAATCTTACATACCTAGCATTTGCATTATAGCCTTTGTTCTCATTAGGTCTGCTTCTACACACATTAGCAGTATGTCTAGGTTTGTGACAGATAAAGGAAACGGGTTTAAAAGCTTTCTTATCGGTAGGCTTGTTATCCTTAGGATAATTTTTACCTTTTTGCATGTTTCTCTTGTTACCAGAAGATTCTCCTTTGTCAGATGTATTGGAACCTAGTCCAAATGTGTCATCTTTCATCCTCTAAGATTGGATCTGCTCATCCAACATAGAATAAATCTTATTGAACTTTTCAAGTTTTCCATTAGCCTTAGTGAGCTCTCTAGTATGATCTTCATTGTGTTTTGTCAAAGTCTCTCTTAGAGATGTTTCCATTTCAAGATATAGCTTCAAAGCCTCCTTCTCTTCCTTCTCCTCATGCCAATGTTCATGCAAAGTTGCATTCTCCTGCTTGATTTTTAAAATCTCATGATCTCTCTCTTTGATTAGGTCTTCAGTTGCCCTTCTTTCTTCAAGCTCTTGGCTCATGCGGATGGTTAGGTCTTCTAACACTCCTCAAATTTAGATTTTCACCATTCAATTTTTCAACTTCTTCAACCAGTGGATAGATATTAGCCTCAATTGAAGAACTATTATCATATATCTCCAATAGCTTCTCAGTTAGCTCTCTCCTTTTAACTTGTGAAGCTTTATATCTTAGGGTTTCAATCTCTTCCTTGGTAGCATCAAGAACTCTAGCCATCTCTAAATAACACATATCCCGCATGGTGGCTTTAGGATTTCCTTCCAAGTGATTAAGCCTTAAGGAAGTTAGGCTCTGATACCAATTGGTAGACTTATAAAGCACTGAGAGTGGGGTTGAAGAAGTGACAATAAAAACAATACCACTTTAAACAAAGACCGGTAAAAATAGTTAACCAAATTACTAAATACTATGCAAGAAATCCAAAGTGATATTAAAGCATCCATAACAAGTATAACATCCATCATAACATACATGGAAAACCCAACTGGGAAAAACCACAGTGAGATTAGACTCACAAGCTAACTATCTGCAGTAATAGGTAATTGAGCAGTTAAGCTCTACAAAGTTCTCTGCTAGGAGCAAATCCTATTAAAGATCCCAATGCCCTATTAGGAGTTGTACCCTGTTAAAGGTAGTACCCTGCTAGGAGTAACCTCGATAGAGGATTTCAAAACCTAAACTAATGGATCACCTGGTTAGAGGATTTGTACAAAAAGCTTGTTAGAGCTTACCTTGCTAGGGGATTTGACTGTTGTAGTGAGTAGAAAATAACAAGTAGGGATGATCTAATAATAGCACATCTTGCTAGTATAGATCCTATTTATCTCACTCACTACTGCATCACCAACTTACTCTACAATTCACAACAAATCAAACTTACAAAATCAACTATATCTTGCATCATACAAAATAGTTGATCACAATGTCATTATATAGACATTAGATTTCATGTCGGCTCAAGAATTCCATCATAATTTCATAGGTGCAGTGTATTTGGACAATCTCACATAAAACATCACAAATTACTACCAAATATGTTGGTTAGGGATAACTCATCACATAACACTGATAATGATTAAGAGTTGACCACATCAAACACATAAACAAATTGTCCTCCATTTGCTTTCTTGATGATCTCCTCAGTATCTCCATAACAGGTGTTAATGACAATGACCAAAACAAGTGTCATTGTTGTATGTACTGGTTGTCTACACATACCGGTTAGACTCCTTCAAACTTGTTGAACTCTACTATACAAATGATAATACTAGTTTGCAAACTTAAGACTTATGAATAGTATCGATTTTTCATTACTAAGATGACTATTATAATGTGAACATATGTGTGTCATCAAATGAGAACACATAAATTCATCCATTACAAAAATCATCATCAAGCCAACAAAATTTAATGTTCCTTTCTTGATGGAAGCTTCCTCTACATGGATACCATTTTCTATTAATTTTGCAAAAGATGGTATACATTGTAGTTTGAGTTGATAACTCATCTCACTATTTAGATTGTCTATGAAGATTTCAATCTTTTCCTTTTCAGGCACATCTTGTGGATATCTTGAGACCATGCACCTCCATCATTGTAGAAACACCATGAATTTTTCATTGTTCTTTTGTTTCGTGTTACACACATCCAACATGGTGATTGCATGTTGGATGTTATAGGAGTATTTTGTTGTGAATTTGTTCACCAACTCATCGAATGATCTGATTGGAGGTATGAGTTTTAACAACCGCTCCATTATTTTCCCTTTGAAAAATTCTTGAAAATAATATCATTAAGTATATGTCGTTGTGAGTAAACTCTAAGCTAATGATACAAAATTCTTGAATGTGATCATGGGGATCACTCTTACCATCATATTTCTCATACTTAGGTATATCTAAATTTGGGGGAAAAGGTACCATGTTGATGAGGAGGCAACAGACTAGAAGGGTAACCTTGAACCAAACAACCTCTAAGGCTCACAGACTCAACCAAATCCCTACTTCCAAAAGGTCCTCACACAACACCACATCACTCAATGGTTCAAATGATACTAACAGCACCTTGGAAGCCTCAAAGGCTCCAATATGTCCACTTACAAACAACTAACACTTTAAGGTCCTATGTGACTACACACACCGTTGCATTCATATGAGTGGGCTACTACTAGGCTTTAGGGTTTGAATGAACCACTTGACTAATTCAATACAATGATCCTTGGAGGGGTGTTCTCACAACATGTTAACACAAATGAAACATGATTTCATGGTTTAGACCCACCAAAACATCAATTTTGACTCACTTGTGCACAAACAGAACTGGTTGGAATTAGGCCTCCATTATAAGGAATCGGGTGATAACTTTTTAGATACCCTTTTTGGAGTTCTCAAAAATATTTTAGTTTCTAGTATTGGACCAACTTGCAGATATCCCAACTAATACTACACTAACAGACCTAATAGGGTTATTAGACCTATTTGACTGATCATCTTCCACAAATTGGTTTGGTTCTCCAAATGGGTGACCATCACTGACCATGAAATGTTATGCCAACCTCCAAAGTTCTCTTCTACCATAATCAAACCCCTTTCCAATGCTCTACCACTCAATTCTCATGCATTGCAGTCATAGAACCGATCTGTCACATAGAGATGTTAGACCTAGGGTTTAGTTATCCATCCTCTTCACTCTGTTCTATCCTCTTAATGGATTTTGGAATTGACATATAATACAGTGGCATGTCATCTCCTATAATAGCAGAGTGTTCAGTTAAGGATTGACCCAAACCCATTATTATAGTCACACCCTAGGGGTTTGAGGGTTTTAGGCTACCCGGTAGAGATTTGATTGTAGAATGGGATAGAGACCACTTCAATAATTAAAGCCAAATTAAAAAAAAGGTAAAACAATCTAGTTTCATGATCTATGCCATGAGCATTCTTTCCAATCCACCTGCAGTACACAATGAACATAAATTAGATGGTTTTTCGAGTTCCCAATAGTTCTTGATGCTTCAATTTCCTTTTTGAAAACAACCAAATCAACCCAACCTACATATTTTGGTGTTTGGGGTCATTAAAGGTATCACCCAAAAAGAACACAATCTCCTCCAACCATTTTTAAAACTAAACTGACCATTGGAGAATCGCGACTTACAAAAGGTGCAAAATTGTCATGACAACAAATTGACAATATGACAATTTTTGCATTATTCAACCAACTTAGACTCTAGAATATCATAGTCCCCCATAATAATTACATTGGATCCTAAAACATCAAAAATGACTCAAATATTCTTTTGGTCACTTGATCCTTCAATTTAGACCATTGTGATCCTTATTGACTCAATTTGCTCTACAAGACCTTAGATGATAATTAGAACCAAACATGGACAAACTTGTCATACTCCTAGGACAATGATTTACAAAAAGGACCCATAGTGTCTTATTACATTCCTTATAGGCTAAAAGAAGATCATATTGTTCTTGGCTCATTTCTTCATAGGTAGGTGCTCCTGCACCATATTGCCTGAGTGAAATTTTTGTCAAGCCCTCTTAGAGACCAACTTCTGCAAATCACCACCCTACATTTTTTGATATCTTCTTCCATTATCCATGTAGATTCTGATTCAGGAAGGCCTTTCAATTTAAATAAGTGATCAAAATAATCCTTGTGTCATGTCTTCTTTTCTTCCCTACTATCCAAAATACACTTCATCTTAGGCGGCTCCTTAGGAGGTAAGTGCTTTACCTATTTTTCACTTTCCTGAACAGATTCACCTGCACTTTCTCCTACAATAGGAATCCTATACAATGTTAGATAAGAAACATTAAATATAGGTGAAATAGAAATATCATCAGGGAGTTCAATTTTATAAGCATTAGGACCATATTTATCCTAAATTTTACAAGGTCCAATCCTTCTCATCATCAACTTGCTATGGATTCCCTTGGGTAACCTATCCTAGCTAAGATGAACCATGCCCATGTCACCCACTTGGTACTTCACATCTGTCCTTCTCTAATCCACTCTTTCTTTAACCTTTTGATTGTTCTGTTGCAAGGTATCTCTGACTTGTTGGTGTACCTCTTTCATAGTCTTTGCAAATTCATCAGCATGTCCACTCCTCTTGTCCAACCCCTCAACATCTTTCAATTCAAAAACTCCCCTTGGATGACTACCATACACAATCTCAAAAGGACTTAGACCTGTACTTTTGTTTGTTAAATCATTAGGCATACTCTTCCTGAGGTATCACCATATTCCAACTACTTCCATGCTCCTTTGTAAAACATCTAAGAATATTTCCCAAAGAACTATTCACAACCTCAGTTTGGCCATCAGTCTGAGGGTGATAGGCTGAGCTAAAAGATAAATTTGTACCCAACCTTTTCCATAAGGCTCTCCAAAAAATCCCTATAAATTTTTTGTCCATGTCAGATACAATACTCAAAGGAAACCCATGGATTCTAACAATCTCTTTGAAGAACAATCATGCAATATAGCTAGCATCATTTGTGGTTTTACAAGGAATAAAGTGAGCCATCTTGCTGAACCTATCTACCATAACAAACACACTATCATGACCTATCTTTGTCCTAGGTAATCCCATCACAAACTCCATACTCAAACTTTCTCATGGTCTACATGGTATAGAAAAAGGTTGGTACAACCTTGCATTGGTTGAGACCCCCTTTGCTCTCTAACACATAGTACAACTCTCCACAAACTTTCTGATATTAGTTTGCATCATTGGCCAAAATTAAAATCTCCTAACTAGGTCTAAGGTCCTATTTATTCGAAAATGATGTCCTAAACCATCACTATGTTTCTCCTTTACTACAGTATCTCTCATGGAACAAACACCTCAAGATACATAACTGACACCTCTTAAACAAAAGACCATCCTGCAAGGTGTATTAAAAAAATTCTCCATGAAAAGAATTTTCAAACTCACTGCATACCTCTTATCCCTCCTTAAAATCTTGGTCCTCTTCATACAATCCTTTGAGTGCTTCAACACCTATGCTCCGCAACTGCACTTCTTGCATTGTCAACACCCTCCTACTTAGAGAATTTGCAACCTTATTGGCTACACCTTTCTTATGCTTCATGATTAAGGTGTATTCTTGAAGACTTTCAACCCATTTCATATGCCTACGAATGAGCTTCTCTTGTCCATTCAAAAAACTAAGAGCATGATTGTCAGTATAAACAATAAATTCCTTGGGAAGCAAGTAATGCCTCTAATTTTTCAGAGCTTGTACCATGCCATACAACTCTAAATCATATGAGGAATACTTCCTCTTTGCTTCATTTAGTTTTCACTAAAAAAATGTCACTAGTCTCCCCACTTGGTTCAATACTGCTCCTATAGCCAATCCACTTGCATCACATTCAATGGTGAAGACCTTACTGAAATCAGGCAATTCTAGGACTGGGTACTTGGCAAATTTCTATTTTAAACACTCAAAACTCTTATCTGCTTCTTTGGTCCACACAAACTTCACCTTACCACTACCCTTGATGGTTTCTAACATAGGTGCACAAATATCACCATAATTATTAATGAATCTCCTATAGAATGTTTCCAAACCATGAAAAATTCTTACCTCTCATGTTGTCTTAGGTGTAGGCTAGCTCAACATAGCCTCTACCTTGGAAGAATATATCTTCAAGTCACCCTTAGAGATGACAAAGCCTAAGTACACGAACTCCTGCTTCATGAAGTCACACTTTTCTAAGTTTATCATCAACTTTTTCTCTTGTAGCCACTTCAAGACTACCTCCAAGTGTTTCAAGTACTCCTCCTTGCTCTTACTGAACACCAATATGTCATCAAGGTAAACTACCAAAAACTTCCCTATAAAATCCTGCAACACTTCATTCATTAGTCTCATAAATGTTCTAGGGGCATTGAAAAGACCAAAATGCATCACAAGCCACTCATACAACCCTTCATTTGTTTTAAATACAGTATTCCATTCATCCCCCTCTCTTATCCTTATCTGATGGTACCCACTCTTGAGGTCAATCATGGAGAAATAGGTAGCTCCACCCAAATAAACCATTAAATCCTCTATCCTAGGAATAGGAATCCTATATCTAATGGTTATCCTATTGATATCCCTAGAATCAGTACAAAGCCTCCATTTCCCATCCTTCTTCGAGGCTAAAACAATAGGTATTGTACATGGGCTAGGGCTCTTCCTCACCAACCCTTTATCTAGGAGCTCTTGAATTTGCCTAGCTATCTCTTTATTTTGTTGTGGGGTCATTTTATATGTTGCCTTGTTAGGGAGTACCGCTAATGTTATGAGGTCAATCTAATGACTAATATCTCTGATAGCTGGCAGGGAATAAGGTATGTCTTCTACAACCACTCCTTTGTATCTCTCTAGTAGTTCCCTAACCTCCTTAGGTCCTACCTCACTCACACCCTTCTTCCTTTCCTCCTTGGACTTCACAATCAAAGAAAAACCTACTCCACCTTCCTCCTTTAGTGTATCTAGGAACTCTTTTTCCCCCACCATAATCACACTAGATTCTACATGTTGTGGGTCCCCTTCTACTACTCACTATATTCTAAAACTCACACCATCCTTTTGGAAAGAGTAAGCATTATTTTATCCATCATGATGAACCTTTCTGTCAAACTACCATGGTCTGCCAAGCAAAAGATGGGAAGCATCTATTGAAAGGATGTCACATAAAATTTTATCCTTATACCCCCCAATATTGAATTCTACCCATTCTTGTTCATTGATGAGTATGTATTGCCCTTTGTTCAACCAACTAACCCTATATGGACAACTATGTGGTATCCTTTCCTGGTTCAACTTGTTTACTGCTTCCAAAGATATAATGTTATCAGTAGACCCTGAATCTATGACAACTTTACAAACCTTATCTTCAATCTTGGAGTTGACTCTAAACAAAGCCTTTCTCTAGGGTAGCTTAGTCTTCATTGGTTCCTTGAGAAACATCCTCTTGATCATCATGTTCTCTCCCATCTCTAATGCCAAATTCACTTTAGGAGATGTCACACTCCTTGCATCTTCTTAATTCAAAGTCATTCTCCTCTCACCACCATAAGAAGTTGAGGCCTTCTCTAGACACTTTTAGGTCAAGTGCCCCATCTGATTGTAGTTATAGCACCTCATAGTGGAGAATTTGGATCCTCTCCCTAAAACATTTGTCCCACCTCTTCCATTAGGTCTTCTCCCATGGTAGCCTCCTCTACTACTTGAGTCCCCAAATTGCTCTCCTTGGATAGACTCACCACTAGACCTTTGGTTAGGACTTCTTCCTCCAAAACTACCTCTGCCTCTACAACTTCTCCCTCCTTTACCTCTGTTACCCTGCTCACTTCTTCTCTTTAGTTTCTCTTCTGCCCTTAAGGACAATTGAAAACACTTGTTCATTGTCTCAGGTGCCAAGATGTTGATCTCATCTTGGATGTTCATCCTTAGGCCATTCAAGTACCTGGCCACTTTCTCTAACTCCTCTTCTTGTCTCTTTGATCTGAGACTAAGTTTATGAAACTCCTCCGTATATGCATTCACATCAAGGTCTCTTTGTCTGAGGTTATGCAACTTTTTATACATCTGCACTTCAAAGTCAATGGGCATGAATTATGCCTTGGCTTTAGCTTTCATCTTTTCCTAGGAAGTTATCATACTCTTTCCCTCCTTAACTCTCTCCCCTTGTACATAGTTCCACCATGTAAGAGAAGACTCCTTCAACCTTTCTTTTTCCAACTTAACTTTCTTATCTTCAGGGATTTCTTTGTACTCAAAATGATTGGTCAATGCCTCAATCCAGTCTATCACCTCTTTTGCTTCCATACTTCCAATATATATATACAACCCATCAATGGTGTCCCAATTGACTGACCTCAAGGAATCTACAAATACCCTTTGATCTGTAGGTATCTCCTCTACCCTCTTAGAGGATTCCCCATCTTATTTATCCCCTTCTTCATCAGTGTCACTTCCATCTTCCTTATCCTTAGTCTTTTTCCATTCTTCAAGCTTGGACTTAAGAATCTCTTCAATCAACTTCTTCACCGCATCTTGTGACATACTCTTAGGAGGAATTTTGTCATCCCCTATTTCAATCTCTTCTTCTGACATACACCAATACCACACTACCCAAGTGATCTTCAAAATCCTGCTCTGATATCAATATGATGAGTAGGCAAAAGAATAGAAGGGTAACCTTGAACTAACCAAATCTCTACTTCCAAAAGATCCTTACGCAACACCACATCACTCAATGGTTCAAATGACACTAAAAACACCTTGCAAGCCTCAAAGGCTCCAATATGTCAACTTACAAACAACTAACACTCTCAAGTCTCGTGTGACTACACACATCCTTGCATTCATATGAGTGGGCTACTACTAGGCTTTAGGGTTTGAATGACCCACTTGACTAATTCAATACAACAATCCTTGGAGGGGTGTTCTCACAACACCTTAACACAAATGAAATAGGATTTCATGGTTTAGAGCCACCAGAACATCAATTTTGACTCACTTGCCCACAAACAGAACCGGTTGCAATTAAGCCTCCATTAGAGGGAATCAGGTGATAAATTTTGACACCCTAAGGAAATAGGAAAAAAAATTATATTTTCAGATACCCTTTTTGGATTTCTCAACAATATCTCAGTTTCTGATACTGGACCAACTTGTAGATATCCCAACCAATACTGCACTAACAGACCTGATAAGGCTATTAGACCTATTTGATTGAATGTCTTCCACAAAATAGCTTGGTTCTTCTAATGGGTGAGCATCAATGACCATGAAATTTTATGTCAACCTCCAAAGTTCTCTTCTACCACATTCAAACCCCTTTCTAGTGCTCTACCACTCAATTCTCGCGCACTACACTCATTAAACTAGTTTGTCACATAGAGATGCCAGACCTAGGGTTAGTTCTACATCCTCTTCACCTTGTTGTGTCCTCTTAATGGACTTTAGAAATGAGATATGATACATTTTCCTATCATCTCCTATAATGATAGAGTGTTCAGCTAGGGATTGAGAGGCCAAAACCCATTATTACAGTCAAACCCTAGGGGTTTGAGGGTTTTAGGCTACCCGGTAGAGATTTGCTTGTAGAATGAGGCAGCGACCACTTCAAGACTTAACACCAAATGAAAAACAAAGATAAAAAAATTTATTTTTAGGATCTATGCCTTGAGCATTCTTTCCAATTCACCTGTCATATGCAATCGACAGAAGTTAGATGGTTTTCTGAGTTCCCAACAGTTCTTGATGCTTCAATATCCTTTTTGAAAATAACCAAAGCAACCCAACCTACATATTTCCATGTTTTGGGTCCTTAAAGGTGTCACCCCAAATGAACACAACCTCCTCCAAGCATTTTTCAAACTAACATGACTTTTAGAGAATCATGAATTATAAAAAGTGCAAAATTGTCATGACAACAAATTAACAATATGACAATTTTTGCATTATTCAACCAACTCAGACTCCAAACTATTATAATCCCCCAAAATAACTAAATTGTATTCTAAAACATAAAAAATGACTCAAATAAACTTTTGGTCACTTTATCCCTCAATTTAGACCATTGTAACCCTTATTGACTCAATTTGCTCTACAAGACCCTAGATGACAATTGGACCCAAACATTGGCAAACTTGTCACACTCCTCGGACATTGAATTGCAAAAAGGACCCATAAGGTCTTATTACATTCCCTCTAGGCTAACAAAAGATCATCTTATTCTTGGTTTATTTCTTCATAGGTAGGTACTCTTTCACCACATGTTCAATCTCCTATCAAAAGGATAAGGACAAATTTCGTCTAAGGAGTATCATACAGTGGTCCCTTGTTGCATGTCCTGCATTTTTCTTTGAAGTGTTTGGAGTTGTTGTGTAAGAGAATTTGGGGGCACATTTTTCCTTTGATGGGGAGCTTTCCCTTGCTCATTAAGATTGTCCTAAATGTGGGCATGCTCTTATTCGTGAGTGTTGTTTTGGGTGTAATCTTGGTTATGTATGTTTTCTTGATCATGTGCCTCTTCTTCTCTCCATTATTCTTGATAAGAATAGTTTCTCGCTCTTGTTATTGAAATTTTCTCATCTATATTCCTTAAGTTTTCTATGTCAAAATCGTCAGGAATATTTAATTCTTTGCTAGTTAGCATGAGTAGATATTTTTTCTTATTCGCTTCTATTAATCTTTTTAAGAGTTTGTGGAAAGATGCATTCTCTTGAAATTCTCATAGAAGTTTGTCAGTGATCTTTGTTTCTCTCATAGTTGCATATTCATCAAAAGGATTGGACAGTCTATGACTCATACTTGATTCTGGTTGTGATTCCTTCTTTTTGTTTTTCTGAGATCAAGTGATAGTGGGTATTAATATATCTCTACTGTGGTGAATTTTTCTTCTTCTATTGGGGTTCTTGGTGGAGTTGGTGGCTCAGGTCAAGCCTCATTGTAAGTGATAAGAAACTTTGGAAACAAAGCGGGGTTAATCCTTCATCCACTATTAAGGTGTTGGTTGAATGTTGCTTTCTGAATGTAAGCCCTACTTCTCAAAGGTTCTTTGTCAAATTCGTTGGTTTTTCCTTGGATATACAACCGCATATGATGCAAGAAAACACAATGTGATTTAAAGAGCTGATGGTTGATGTAGAGAAACTTATTCCTCTTGATAAGTGCCTTAGAACTAGGTTGTCTCTTCTTCAACTTAATCTTTTGATGAAGAGTTCTTCTTCTCAAAATATGGGGAGTGGTCATGCAAAATGATCAAATGTTGATGTTGATGTTAGATATGGATACTTTGTTTTGGATACTCAAGTTTACTTGTGAAGTAGAGGTTTAGTTTGATTCGCCTCTATGAACAAAGTATGTCAAATGATATGAGTCATGTTTCTTGATGTAGAAACTTAATTTGACAACTTGAGAACCTAACTAGGTATTGATGTTGATAAAATTGTTGGATGATGGAACTCTTGATCACTCTATTGGATACTCCTTAGTTTTATTGCATGAAATCTTATCTCAAGATAGTTGATGATTTGATACCTCTTTCTAAAGGCTCTTAGTTTGAGTTGGAAATTCTCTTTTCTCTAAGGTTGCTCTTTGCTCTTTGTTTTGAACTTATTGTTGTATTGGTTGATTTGCAAGATGTTTTAACATTTGTGACAAGAAGACATAGCACACATGAAAACAATGATTATCCCTATGCCAAACATTGAGTGTATATTTTTGTGATGAGGATGTTTTCAAATCCCCGATGTTTGCACTGGTTTGATTTACAATAGAAGACACATCAGTTAGGCTCTTTATTCAAAGGTCACTGACAATATCATAGCCCACTAGTTTCGATACCTTGTCAGCTCAAATAACCTTCTCACCCAGTAGAGGGTGCCCCTTTTTTTTATCTTTTTCTAGAAATTAACCCAAAGTGAATTACTTCACATTTGGGTAGTTATCTTGGGATATATATGGTGAGTAATCTTGGGGGCAGATTCTTGCCCACCCTTGCACTATGATATTTCCAATGTTTGGCAACTGACTCGGCTCAGTCTCTATTGTTATGGTTTTTAATCAGGCTTTTGTTCGGTCTTCAGTGATAAACTCCCTTAGGAGGCTTCCCAAACTTTAGAACAAAGGCTTTTCGTATATTAAAGATACTAGGGGAAGGCTAATCATTGAGAAAAACCATTGCAGGGGACTTTCGTCAGCCTCTACATTTGATTATAGTGGGTTGGAACACTTGACGATAAATTCATTTCCCACTTACGTTGTTCCCCTCTCACCGCCCTTAATGGTGCCCTAAGGGCAACTCAGGAGGGCATGCCTTCTAAAGGATTTAATTGCTCGAAGTAAAAGAAAGCATGAAAGAGTGGTTTGTTTTTTTGATCACCCAATTAAGGGGAGAGCATATACCTACCACTTTCGAGACAAGGCAAGCAATGTTTTTTTTATCCTTCCAAAGCAATGATTGGATAAGATCTATTTGGAGATGTTACTCCAACAAGCATGGTGTTATTTTTAGTCCCATAAAGCAATTTGTTTTTTTAATCTAGGAAATGAAATCTTGGTCAACTTAAAATAATGCATGTTGATTTGAGATGGAAATCACTTTGCAAAATGAAATTTGGATTGTTCTTTTTAATCTTGGAAACAAGTATTGATTGTGAATTTTAACCTTTGCAAGAAAATAAAAGATTGTTGTTGTTTATTTTATAACCCCAAAATTTGAAGTGTGAACCTAACTTGCAGGAAGGAAAATGTAAAGTTGTTGTTCTTTTTAACCTTCTAAATTTGATTCTTTTTAAACCCCTAAATTGAAATGTGAGATTATTTTTAGCTTGAAAAGAAATTGAGTTAATTTTAGCAAACTTTTAAAAAGCTAGAATAATTAAATTAAAATCCTACTTTAACTCCTTCAACCCTACATCAAACTATTAGACCTGCAAGAAAACACAAGGTAGAAAAATAAAAAATCAGATGGTGAGCTTCTCTGAGCCTAATTTCAAATCTCAGTTACAAATCTCCTCTGTTAAAGCAGAAACTCATACGAGGTTTGTCACCTACTTGTACAACAATTCCTATATGCCCATACGACAAAACAGCTTACTCGTGTGGGTTCAAGTATCAGCTCATACGAGCTTAGTCTTCACCATAAACTCGTACGAGTTTGTTCATAGGCCCATACAAAAAATGGTAGGTTCCCATACGACAAAACAAGAACTCTCGTATGAACTCAAGTGAATTTGCAGAAAAATTGTTAGAAAGATTGGATTTTAGGGATCTTTCCCCATGGTGGGTGCGAATTAATGTGTGGTTAAAATGTTGGGGATGCATGCATCTGCAAGAAAATACAAATCACACACACACTCCTAAGTCATTATGTTAGTGAAATAAAGAGATTGAAAATGCAAACTAATCTAATTGTTAGTCCAAGAAATCTCAAGATTGCTAAGCTCGTCCCATGCTCCTTTATCTCTAAAGATCTCTAAAATTCAAGGTGGCCCTCACTTGGAAGAGCACTTGATCCTCAAGATGACAACCTAGAGAATGAGTTATGAAAGATGATTCTAGGATCAAAATGACTACAACTAAGATCCTAGCTAAGATTAGATGATGGATGAAGATGCAAGATGCAAGATATGAAATGAGTTCCAAATTGAAAGATTAAGTGACCTAATTAGGATAATATGAGGATGAGATATGAGAATGCTATGAAAAATTATATGAATTAAGCTAGCAAGATATTCTAAACATGTAAAAACTAAGCTATAATGCAATTAAAATGGCCTAAAAGCTTAGTAATGGTGATTGAGTTCCTTAATAACCTACACAACACAATTAGACTATAGATTGGATGCAATAGAAGTGAATGGATAAAAACTTGGATCTTGAGAATGAGGAAATGGGATCTATTTATAGAGAAAATAAAGAAATGGATGGTTGAGATTGAGAAATCTCAACAAGGGCTAGGATTGAAAGTTATCAATCATGCGAGGGATTCAATCCAATCCCAAGTTGACAAATGTCATCTTGAGAGGGCTTGAGATGTAAGGAAGCATTAGATGCTAATTGAACATTAGGGAAGACTTCAAGGGGTGACATCATTAGATAATATTTTTATCCAAGGAAGAAGGCTATTGTCCAAGAGGTAAACTCTTGTGCAAGGACAAAAGATAGTCAAGTGGACAACCATCATGGGTTAGGGGTGTGGGCTTGTAAGAGGCATTAAATGCCTTTTGAAGACTTTGGAGGCTAACTTTGTAAGAGCCTTACAAATTTGGGGGTATTCAACAAGTTATCTTGTTGAAAGGAGAAGGTCTTAAATGCATTTTGAAGACTTTCTCCAAATTTGGGGAAGTCACTCCCCAAATTTAGGGATTGGACATGATGAGGAGAATTAGGCTAATTAATGGAGGATTAGAGGGATTCTAGAAGAAATTAGGAGGGCAAGTGGGTGAGGGAAAATAGGAATTTTAGTAAATTAAAAAGATTTAATTTAGCCAAAAGAGGATGCAACTTGCATTTATAGGAGTTTGCAAGTGGGGAGGGGGGGGATTTACAAATAAATTTTGATTTATTTAGATGCAAAGGAGATTTTAATTAAATTTAGATTTAATTAAAATGGGAAAGGGAATAAATTGATATTTTTAATTAAATTTGAATTTAATTAAAATGGCTAGAGGGGGGTATTTAATTATATGTGAATTTAATTAAACAACTTAGATATAAGAAGGGTATATTAATTGAATTTAGTTAATAGGCAATTAGAAGATTAGGGATATTAACAAATCTTAATTTAATTAATAGGAAAAATTAATGATGATTAAATGAATAAAATCCATTTAATTAGTTGTGCCAATTTTAGGTGCCTACAAATTCTAACCTCTATGAATATGTTTTGTCACATCTTCAATTTTTTTTATTGTTATCTTCAATTTCTCATCTAGTACTAGTTTTTATCAATTTCAAAATAAATATAACTACCTTGCTTAAAAGTAGTAATTAGATTTTATCTTGTATTTATTTTAAGAAGTTCTTACTAACAACATGAAGCAATTCAATCTGATACTTTAACATATTAAATCAAAATTTAAAAATAATAAAAGATAACAATTCATATTTCATTAAAAACATATAAAATTAGCTAATTGCATGTAACTAATTAGATGGTATTTCATTTAATATATATTTATGCTAAAATAATCCCTCAATAATAGTACAAGGAACCCAATAGTCATCAAACTAATAATTTACCATTAGAGAAAACAAAGTAAACTCTGCAAACATTAAATTGACATCAAAATAAAGCAATTGAAACAAGCACAAAAACAACGTAGAGCTGCTCATTCAACATTTTATGCCTAAAATTTCTTAGAATTAAGGAGGAACAAATTGAGGCAATATTAGACAAGATTAGAGAAGACTCATTCATAGAAGAAACTATGTTAAAATAATGGGCTAGAGAATAAGCAAAGACAGATAAATTATAAAATCTAATGAGATCAGGCATGTGCAAAAATATTTTTTATTAGAAAAATTGATTGAACTAGAAGAACTAAGCCTCTTTATAACAAATGAACTTAATAATATTGGAGCCAATCATCCTCCCTTTCGTATTAGAATCACAACAACACACTCTAAAAATTTACACAACATCCCATAACTCTAAACATTCAAACCTCAATTTACACAACATCCCATAACCTAAATATTCTTCTACTTGATTAGTTGTTACACCCATGTGCCACTCTAATAATAGTTTAATACATGCCATCAACAAGGGTACACTCATGTGCCACTCTAAATACACCTCATTTATATTTGTGGTAAGATGATTTAGATAAAGTTAAAGCACAAGTAAAGCTAGAAAATTGTGAATTAGTCCAGAGTATGTAAATTTTCCCTTATATAAGACAAATTTTATAGAAAATTGAGTGATCAAATTTTATAATACAAATTTTAAAACTTTATTCATTTGATGTTAATTAACTATTTAGCTAAATATATTTATTTTCTTTTTACATTTATATGCATGTAAAAAAATGATAATTATTTTCTAGCTTTCTAAAATTTTAATTAATTAGTCTAGATTAATGCTTATGTGCATACATTTGATTAGATTGATATAGATTAAACCAAATAAAACTATATTTTATTTATTCAAGAACTACAATTTAAATGTGATTTTTTTAAGATTTTAACTTAACTCTCCAATTTGAAACCCTATGCTCTTTTCGTTTGAGCAAAATCCATTGAACATTTTTAAAACAATTTTCTTATTTTCATTTCTTTATTTCTTTTTAGTATTTATTTTAAACTTATAATATACTAATTAGTTTTTTTTTGAATAGCTATATTTCACTTCATGTTTTATTTTTAATTTCTTTTTTGACTCACTTAAAAAAAAAGGAGTTTAAACAACAAGAGAATTATAATCAATTGATGAAATAACATACAAGAAGCAAATTTAAATTTATAATGTACAATTTATTTTTTTGAATAGTTATATTTCACTTAATGTTTTATTTTTAACTTTTTTTATATACTTAAAAGCGAGTTCAGATAACAAGAGCATTACAATCAATTGATGAAATAACATAAAAACAACAAAGTTACTTATATTGTATGGCTTTACACAATTTTTTTTTTCTAGCATTCAATATTATTGTAAGGTTGTAATGATAATATAATTGAAAAATATTATCACCATAATTATAATACTTTATCAAATACAAGCAAGATTGAAATATGAAGCTGACATGGGCTTTTCATATTGATCTCTAATTATTTTTCTATATTTTAATATTTATCTAAAAAGAAAAAAGGGCATATGTATTAGAAATCCACTCAAATTTTGAAGTCTTATAATAGAAATAAGTTGTATTTTTAAGGAAAAGGGCATTAAAAAACACTGATGAGTCAATAAGTAATTACAACTCATGAATGTGCAACATTGAGGGTTGAAATTTTAGAAATATTTGAGCTTGTTAAATCTCATACTTTTACATGAATTAAATAAGTATTATTTTTAAATAAATCATTTCTTCATTAAAATACAAGAGCTTTATATTGTATGTAGGTCCTTCCCATAAGAAAATTGCAAAATAACAAACAATAAACCCATATAATATAATATGAGTTCTTGACCACCTATGATGTCTTCAATAAGGTAGATACATCAAGAAACCATCCCAAGCAAGAATAGATTCATGTAAACAAAATTATATTTTAATAATCATAATAATACAATTTTGTTATTCAATTTAAAGCATTGTAAAGAATCTGCATTTGTTAAATATAATAATTAATGAGAATTTTACAAAAAAAAACAAACCATTTTCTTCTAAATCTTAATATCTTAATATCTTAATATATTGAATACAATAAATATTTATGTATGTATGTATATGTATGTATGTTTATGTATATATGCATGCATGTATGTATATGTATATGTATATGTATATATGTGTAAATGTATATACATATATATACATATGTATGTATGTATGTATGTATGTATATGCATGTATACATATATATGCATATATGTACATGCACGCGCGCTCACACGTACACACACACATTTCAAATGTATTTAAAAGATATTTTCTTAGCTCTAATAATACCCTTGGTGTTATTGAAAATAATATTGCATCCACATATAAGTTAATAATTAGTATATAATCATCAATACATCTAATATAAATATAATGAAACTCTTTGGTTCTTAAAAATCTTGACTTCAACACAAATGAGTGAAAATTTTAATACCAAATTTAGGATGATTTTTTTAAACCATAAATAAATCATTACTTGCAAACCAAGTGTTCCTTCTATTATACCTCAAAACCTTTAGGTTGTATAGAAATTTCTTGTTCTAGATTCCCATGAAAAATGTAGTTTTACCATCAACTTCAATTTCATAATTAAGTTGCAAATATAAATAAAATAAATCTAATTGAGGACAATTTAGCAATAAGAGAGTATTTACCAAAAGTAAATCCCTCTCTTTAGGAGTAGCCCATAGCCAATAGTTTGGTCATGTAGTACCCCTACTCGTTTGAACTCATTGGACTCATATTTTATTATTGGTTGTTTTCAGTGGATACATTACCATGATTTGTTATTCAGACTTATATGACATTATTTCATGCTTTATCTAGATATGAGATGCATAATTTAATTGCATTATTTCAGTACTTGTGATTTATGGCATTTTATGGATTATTGCTATGTACTGACACTTTACTTTATCTATGCAATGTGGAATTATATGTTGTGTGTCTACGAGTGTATTGGATGCAAGGGGACGATTTTCCTTCACTCATTTTGGTAAGATAGGGAACGTAGCAATTCTCCTTCATCGATGTGTATGTCATGTTTTCTATATTGTATATATGCATGTGTGGTTCGGTGATGCAAGATATTGTAGGTACAAGTACCGGGTAGGTACGGGGTATCGTCTCCACCTGGCTTCACAGGTCTGAGCGTGCCTTATATTTTCCGATGGAAGTGGAGGAGATAGTAGTTGACCCTATTTTATTCAGTTACACTCGTGTGAGTGTCGTTAGTTACTTGTCTTGTCAGTTTGTTCGGCCTTCGTATTTTGTTGTTTGATCTTTTATGAGTATTTGCTTGAGGTTTGCCTTGTTTGTGTGTTTAGTGGTTTTAATTAATTAAATAAATTTATGAAGTTATCTCATTATTGGTATGTTTAGGGAATTATGTATTTTATGCATTGAGACTATAAATTTAATTAATTAAGAGAAATTATTAAATTAATGTTTGGTTTTCGAAATTAAACAATATTTGTACGTATTTTATGTATATAGTAGGTAAATATGGCTCATGTTTAATTATATTGATTATTTTTAATATAATTATTTATAAGTTGAATGATTGGATTTTAATGATCGTTTTGTTTTTATATTGATGCAAGTTAGATATAAATGGTAGTTAATAACTTTGATTTTATCAAACACACATAAATACGTATATGTTTTGAGGAGAATAATTAAATTAAGTTTATGCGATCATCGTCTTTTGCTACAAACATGATTATTCATAAAATGTATTTATGAATATTCGCATTATATAAATTATGAATATTGTTTTAATGAAAAGGCAATATATATATATATATATATATATTTACATATATATTTAATTATAGAAAATGGTTATTAAAGAATTTGTTGACAAGTTTAATGTTTAATATATATATTAATGAAAAGTCATTAATTATATATATAAATATAAATAAATTAAAAAACTAAAATTTAGATTAATAATAACAAATGATTTTTTTTAGTGGCGGGTTAGTTTTTTAAAATAAAAAATAAAACTTAATGAGGGTGGCCAATAGTAATATCAACCACTCCCCTTATATAAAGGGAGGGGTAGGTATTACCATCGACCACTCCTCCCTTTTATTTAAACACCGACCACTCATTTTAATTTGCATAAAGGAGTATCCACGTTGCAAGCTGCCAAAACATGTGGCATGCATTAATGATAACGTGGTTTACTAGCCCACGTAAACCCATCGATATCAACCATGATTGACATGTATAAGATAGTTATTTAACTTGCATGTTTTTAGGAAGTGATTTTTAGTAAAGTCGACTTAGTCTTGGAGTTAAAAGCCACATGGATAATCTATAAATATGGACATAACCACTTTAGTGGTGTGGTGTCACATAAGAAGTTAATGGATAACTTTACATGGTGAACACATAGGTGTTCAAATATGATTAGGACTGTTATGATGCAATTAAATCATGAGTGGTGTCATTTAGAATCAATTCACCACTAGGAGAGATAGCCCAAAAGTAGGAAAGTGGGTAGATGACAACACTATAAATATAGACCATTTAGGGAGGATAGAAGGTTAGAGGATAGTAAGATAAATAGCGGTATGAGCTCGAGAGAAGGGGGAACAAGAATAGTAGAGGGAATAGAGAAGATACTCTTATAGTATCGAAGAAAGAGAGAAGAGAATTGTTTTAAGAATAGAGTGATAGGATAGATTGGTTTGAGATTTGCAAGCATGATATAGTTCTATTTGGCAGAAGAGCATCAGAAGTCTCACAAAGCAATTCAAGCTTGCAAAGAGGTCGAAATTTCTTTTGATTTTGGTTATTATTTAAGGATGTGTGAAATTGGAAGTTTTAGATATAGGTTACGATTATTTATATGATTTTGCTTATATCATTTGTTTATTGAAAATGTAATTATTAATCATTTGAAATAGAGGAATGGAAATCATAGTAAAATAGATGTTAACTAATTTAATTTCTATAGTAGTGAATAGGGGTATTTAATCTCTTAGTTATATTATAAGGTTAGTTGATAGGGATCATGATAGAAGTTACAGAAGATGTAACATTGCAAATATGTTTATTTTTCGCTAAGAAATATCAACATTTCTTATGGATAAAAATTCTAAGTTTATATCGCCTAAGCTCTCTATATTCCCATGTGTCTTGACTCATTTACCTCTTTTCTCAACAAAATGACAACATTGATTTATTTGTATTAATATAGTTGTAATTCTTATTTTCTGGAAATCTTAAATTGCAAGCTATTTATGCATTTCGTTGTTTTAAGAAAAGATTGCCTATATTAGGATCTTGTGTAAATGGTGTTTTCAGTCAAGTTGAGATTCCATTGCAATTTTGGTTGAGTTGTCATTGTGTCCTATGTTGTTATATCTCCTTGGTCAAGTGTTGTTATATAACCTTATTGATGTGAGCCATTGTGTGTTTTGTCCAAATGGTCAATCTTGGGTTAGTGATTGTGTATCCTTCACTTGTATTTTGTCAGGATTAGGTATGGCTATCTATTTTTCCATAGAGTTCTCATAGAGAGACCTTTACTGTAGTGTCCTATGAGAGAGAGTGGCTTTTGAGCGAGGGCCCTGCCCGTAGTGGATGATAGGATAATCCGTCAAAATTCAATTAAAAAGTGATAACCTAATAATTGATTTGGGATGGGTGAGATAAATGTTAATTAAGATAATGTACCTCATGCATAGGTGAGTGCTAGTACAGGGGTCATAATATTATGAGATGGCCTGGAATGGAAAACTTACCACCTTGTCTTCACGAAAGGATTGGTAGGGTCTGCATGAGACTTAGTTGGAACCAGAGGTTCAGGAGAGGTTACCAGGATAACCCAGGATGGGGGCCAGGACCTATGGAGGCTATACCATGGTATCCATCTTAAGCTATGCGATGACAGTCTCTCCTTAGAGTCACTAGTGTTTGTGAGTTGAGTCACATGAATGTTTGTGGAGTCTTGTAGTTCTTTTGTACTTGTCTTACTTTTCTTTCTTGAGGGTTTTCTACTATCTCCTAGAACGGTGGGGTGGTTCCATTTCGGGATCACATGGTCGGGTGGTAGCGCCACTTCCCATTGGATGATCTAGAATATATCTTCAGGTGAGGAAGGGCTTCGGTAGTATTTCTTGGTTCATGGTTCATGTACTAGCTCATGTTCATGATCATTGTTTAGTTGAGACCTTGTGGTCATTGTATCAAAATTTTATGTAACCTTGATCTTGTAACTTTAGATTTTGGGGTATTGTTGGAAACCATGTATTTATGGATGTAGTAATATTACGTCAGTGGAATGTATGTTAATTTAGTTGCTTTAATCTTTTGTATATATGATCTATGGGAAATGAGTACTTTGGAGTACTTTGATTTTTTTCATTATGGAATTTAGATGTATGTGTAGATTTTATCTTAAGCATTTAATTTTCCTTATTAGCTGAACAATTGGATTAATAGTGGTGTTAATATAGTCTACGAAGTAATCTTCATTGGTAACCCTTAGGAAATCTTGTGTTAGACTTCCGCTATGTTATTAGACGTGCTATTGTATGATTATGCACTTAATCTTTTAAAAAAAAAAATATTACGCCCTTTTAGTTACCTAGTTGTATTGTTTTTCTTTAGTGTTTTGGATGGGGCATTACATTTGGTATCAGAGCTTAAGTTTCAACACTGGGTAGTTTGGGTTTGTAGTGTGCCTATTCAACTTGACCTTTTTGCTTAGGTCTTAATGTTTGTGTTTCCCTTGTTTATCCTTGCCATAGATATGAACCAATAGTAGGTCATGGCTAGGAGAGCTAGGAGAGGTGGTCATATGGGTGGTTGCAATAGAGGCAGAGGTGGAGGATAGGACCATGGTTCTGATCATCATAGTCCTTCACCACCACCTACTCATGTGAGTGTTGAGCCAGAACAGTCTGTTCATCACGATTTACAACATGTAGAAGAACAGGTTCCTGAAAGGGAAGAGCTGAGATAGATGTTTCAGGAGGTTCTTGTTAGGTTAGGCCCCAGGCCTGAGATTGATCAGCCAGTTCTAGAGGAGAGAGAGAGATCACCCAAGAGGAGGGAGATTGAAGTTAACGGAGATCCAACTTCCTTGGGTCACATAAAGGACTTGATGAGGTCCAACCCTCCTTTCTTTGATGGTATGGGTGCTAGTCTCGAGGCAGAGACTTGGCTTATTGGTCTGGATTAGTGTTTCGCTATGTTCCCATACAGTAGCAACACCAAGGCAAGATGTGCTATTATGCATCTCGAAAAATTTTACTTTGATCTGGTGGAGACTAGAAGAGGAGAAGATCGATGTGTGAATTAACACTGTGACATGGGAGCTATTTCTGGAGAGATTCAAGGCATGGTTTCTCTCACCCCAGTGGAGGCAAACTCGGGCAGATGAGTTCCACACTCTGCGTCAGTATGGTATGATAGTAGACCAATATGAGCACAGGTTCTATGAGCTCAAGCAGTATGCTAGGATTGGTAATGATGAGGCTATGCTTGTACAACACTTCCTGAGGGGTTTGAATGACTGCATCAATGGAGGTGTTAGGGTGTTTGAGCCAACTTCAGTGGAGATAGCCATGGTGAAAGCTAGATTAGTTGAGTTGAACCTTAGTCGTGCACTTGGTGGTCAGCCAAGTGTGCAGATAGGGAGTGCAACTTCCAGTGGGAATAGACCTCGTGGGAATCAGTCCCAGTTAGCTGCACTATTTAGGACTCCTCAGGAACTCGCTAAGGGTGGATAGCAACAACAACAACTGTCGAAACCAAAACAATTTCGGGGCCCTATAGGGCAGTCCTCACAAAATACAACCCATGCCCCTAGTCAGGGAAGTTTCCAACAGTCTAGTGGGCCGATAGGTAATAGAGGAGCTTGCTTCTCTTATGGAAAGTTTGGTCATAGAGCTGCGCAGTGCCCTCAGTGTTTCCACAATACAGGTAGTCAAAGGCCAGCAACATCAGAGCCTACAGTGGGAGATGCAGGGAGATCCCATAGAGTGTTTTCAGTGGTGGATGACTGCCAAGTTTATCCTTAGGGGTCGCACCATCGACCAGGTAAGGGTCCTATGGGACCCAAATGATGAGACCTCGACAACTTGGGAGGATGCAGTGAAGATGAGAGAGTTGTATTCTTATTTGTTTTAGGCTTCCAAGAGTAAGCCTAGTTTTGGGGGGGAGAATGTACTACCCCTATTTGTTTGAACTCATTGGACTCATATTTTATTATTGGTTGTTTTTAGTGGATACATTACCATGATTTGTTATTCAAACTTATATGACATTATTTCATGCTTTATCTTGATATGAGATGCATAATTTAATTGCCATATTTCAGTACTTGTGATTTATGGCATTTTATGGATTATTGCTATGTACTAACACTTTACTTTATCTATGCAATGTGGAATTATATGTTGTGTGTCTGCAAGTGTATTGGATGCAAGGGGACTATTTTCCTTCACTCATTTCAGTGAGATAGGGAATGTCATGATTCTCCTTCATCAGTGTGTATGTCATGTTTTTTATATTGTATACATGCATGTGTGGTTCGGTGATGCAAGATATTGCAGGTACAAGTACCAGGTAGGTACGGGGTATCATCTCCACCTAGCTTCACAGGTCTAAGCGTGCCTTATATTTTCTGATGGAAGTGGAGGAGATAGTAGTTGACCCTATTTTATTCAGTTACACTCGTGTGAGTCTCGTTAGTTGGTCATCCTGTTAGTTTGTTCGGCCTTGGTATTTTGTTGTTTGATCTTGTATGAGTATTTGCTTGAGGTTTGCTTTGTTTGTGTGTTTAGTGGTTTTAATTAATTAATTAAATTTATGAAGTTATCTCATTATTGGTATGTTTAGGGAGTTATGTATTTTATGCATTGAGAAATTATAAATTTAATTAATTAAGAGAAACTATTAAATTAATGTTTGGTTTTCAAAATTAAACAATATTTGTACGTATTTTATGTATATAGTAGGTAAATATGGCTCATGTTTAATTATATTGATTATTTTTAATATAATTATTTATAAGTTGAATGATTGGATTTTAATGATCGTTTTGTTTTTATATTGATGCAAGTTAGATATACATGGTAGTTAATAACTTTGATTTTATCAAACACACATAAATATGTATATGTTTTGAGGAGAATAATTAAATTAAATTTATGTGATCATCATCTTTTGCTACAAACATGATTATTCATAAAATGTATTTATGAATATTCGCATTATATAAATTATGAATATTGTTTTAATGAAAAGCCGATATATATATATATATATATATATATATATATATATATATATTTACATATATATTTAATTATAGAAAATAGTTATTAAAGAATTTGTTGACAAGTTTAATGTTTAATATATATATATATATATATTAATGAAAAGTCATTAATTATATATATAAATATAAATAAATTAAAAACTGAAAATTCAAATTAATAATAACAAATGATTTTTTTTAGTGGAGGGTTAGTTTTTTTTATAAAAAAATAAGACTTAATGAGGGTGGCTGATAGTAATATCCACCACTCCCCTTATATAAAGGGAGGGGTCAGTATTACCACCGACCACTCATTTTAATTTGCATAAAGGAGCATCCATGTTGCAAGCTGCCAAAACATGTGGCATGCATTAATGATAACGTGGTTTACTAGCCCACGTAAACCCACCGATATCCACCGTGATCGACATGTATAAGATAGTTATTTAAATTGCATGTTTTTAGGAAGTGATTTTTAGTAAAGTCGACTTAGTCTTGGAGTTAAAAGCCACATGGATAATCTATAAATATGGACTTAACCACTTTAGTGGTGTGGTGTCACATAAGAAGTTAATGGATAACTTTACATGGTGAACACATAGGTGTTCAAATATGATTAGGACTGTTATGATGCAATTAGATCATGAGTGGTGTCATTTAGAATCAATTCACCACTAGGAGAGATAGCCCGAAAGTAGGAAAGTGGGTAGATGACAACACTATATATATATACCATTTGGGGAGGATAGAAGGTTAGATGATAGTAAGATAAATAGCGGTATGAGCTCGAGAGAAGGGGGAACAAGAATAGTAGAGGGAATAGAGAAGATACTCTTATAGTGTTGAAGAAAGAGAGAAGAGAATTGTTTTAAGAATAGAGTGATAGGATAGATTGGTTTGAGATTTGCAAGCAAGGCATAGTTCTATTTGGCGGAAGAGCGTCAGAAGTCTCACAAACCAGTTCGAGCTTGCAAAGAGGTCGAAATTTCTTTTGATTTTGGTTATTATTTAAGGATGTGTGAAATTGGAAGTTTTAGATATAGGTTATGATTATTTATATGATTTTGCTTATATCGTTTGTTTATTGAAAATGTAATTATTAATCGTTTGAAATAGAGAAATGGAAAACATAGATAAATAGATGTTAACTAATTTAATTGCTATAGTAGTGAATAGGGGTATTTAATCTCTTAGTTATATTATAAGGTTAGTTGATAGGGAGCATGATAGAAGTTACGAAAGACGTAACAATGCAAATATGTTTCTTTTTCGCTAAGAAATATCGACATTTCTTATGGATTAAAATTCTAAGTTTATATCACCTAAGCTCTCTATATTCCCATGTGTCCTGATTCATTTGCCTCTTTTCTCAACAAAATGACAACATTGATTTATTTGTATTAATATAGTTGTAATTCTTATTTTCTAGAAATCTTAAATTGCAAGCTATTTATGCATTTCATTGTTTTAAGAAAAGATTGCCTGTATTAGGATCTTGTGTAAATGGTGTTTTCAGTCAAGTTGAGATTTCGTTGCAATTTTGGTTGAGTTGTCATTGTGTCCTATGTTGTTATATCTCCTTGGTCAAGTGTTGTTGTATAACCTTATTGATGTGAGCCATTGTGTGTTTTGTCCAAATGGTCAATCTTGGGTTAGTGATTGTGTATCCTTCACCTATATTTTGTCAAGATTAGGCATGGTTGTCTATTTCGCTATAGAGTTCTCGTAGAGAGACCTTTTCTATAGTGTCCTATGAGAGAGAGTGTCTTTTGAGCGGGGGTCATGCCCGAAGTGGATGACAGGATAACCCGTCAAAAGTCAGTTAAAAAGTGATAACCTAATAATTGATTTGGGATGGGTGAGATAAATGTTAATTAAGATAATGTACCTCGTGCATAGGTGAGTGCTAGTACAACGCTCATAATGTTACGAGAAGGCCTAGAATGGAAAACTTACCACCTTGTCTTCACTAAAGGATTGGTAGGGTCCACATGAGACTTAGTTGGTATCGGAGGTTCAGGAGAGGTTACCAAGATAACCCAGGATGGGGGCCAGGACCTCTGGAGGCTGTACCATGGTATCCATCTTAAGCTATGTGATGACACTCTCTCCTTAGAGTCACTAGTGTTTGTGAGTTGAGTCACATGAATGTTTGCGGAGTCTTGTAGTTCTTTCGTACTTGTCTTACTTTGCTTGCTTGAGGGTTTTCTACTATCTCCTAGCACGGTGAGGTGGTTTCATTTTTGGGTCACATGGTCGGGTGGTAGTGCCACTTCCCATCGGATGTTTTGGAATGTATCTTCAAGTGAGGAAGGGCTTCTCTGGTATTTCTTGGTTCTTGCTTCATGTACTAGCTCATGTTCATGATCATTGTTCAGTTGAGACCTTGTGGTCATTGTATCAAAATTTTATGTAACCTTGATCTTGTAACTTTAGATTTCGGAGTATTATTGGAAACCATGTATTTATGGATGTAGTAATATTACGTCAGTGGAAAGTATGTTAATTCAGTTGCTTTAATCTTTTGTATATATGATCTATGGGAAATGAGTACTTTGGAGTACTTTGATTTTTTTCATTATGGAATTTAGATGTATGTGTAGATTTTATCTTAAGCATTTAATTTTCCTTTTTAGTTGAACATTAGGATTAACAGTGGTGTTAATATAGTCTACGAAGTAATCTTCATTGGTAACCCTTAGGAAATCTTGTGTTAGACTTCCGATGTGTTATTAGATGTGCTATTGTATGATTATGCACTTAATCTTTTTAAAAAAAATTATTACACCCTTTTAGTTGCCTAGTTGTATTGTTTTTCTTTAGGGTTTCTGGCAAGGCATTATAGGTCATTTACCTCTCAATAAACTATATAGTCTAAATTTATTCTTATAGACCCATTTACAATCATTGGATTTTCTTCCTTTGGAAATATGAATAAGATCTCAAGTGTCACATGAGTTTGAGATCATTATATTCTCCTACACATCTTGTTTACAAGACACCTACACATCTTATTTGGTATAGACCTTAATTCATTGATTGCAGAGACTCGAATGGCATAAGCAGGTAGAAGTGTTCTCAGCAACTTACTTGTTACATCCTTTTCTTCAATAGTTCCTCCTGCTCCTTTTATTTGATTTACGATTTCCTTTAACTTTATACTATATTGGGTTATGTTCTCACCTTCATTCATTCTCATAGCTTCCAGGTGTCCTCTTAGACTATCTACTTTTGCTCTTTGAACATGTTCATCACCACCATACATAGATGTGAGCTTATCCCACATAGCTTTAGCATCATTACAGCCTTCCAGATCATTGAACTTTGAGTCGGTCAATGCTGATGTTATTTCAATCATTGCTTGAACATGTTCTTGCTTCACATTTATTTCTTCCATTGTCATAGGGTAGGTGCTAGGTGCAGTGTAAACATTCTCCAGATAATATGTTGCATATTCTCCAATTCCTAATAAGTGCAGCTTCATCCTTTTCTGCCATGTGAAGAAACTTGACTTGTTCAGCTTCGGTGCATCCCTTTTATACATTTTCGGATCTTGCCTCAAGTTCCTTTAAACTTTTCTTTTAGAGGTCAAGCTCTGATACCAATTGTTAATAGCTCTGTTTACAGGTGTTAGCAGGATGAGAGGGGGTAGGGTGAATCATAAAAACTCACTATGCAATATTAATCTCATATTCAACCTCGGTAGCCCTCACTTGATATACAACTAAGATAGTAAATCATTCAAACTCATAAATTGATAAAATTGAAATATCAATACACATATAACACAAGATTTAATGTGGAAACCCAAATATGGAAAAACCACTATGGATTTCAGACCCACAAAGAAAATATACTCTTCTAGAGTATGCTCGGTTAAAAGCAAATCCTGTTAAAGATTACATACACATTCCTAGATGTGACCCGGTTAAGGGATTTCCCTCAGATCTATTCGAATCTTGCACTTTGTTAGAAGTGACCTTGTCAAAGGATTTCAAACACTCAATAAGAATGTTACCTTACTAAGATTTACAAATAAGACTGTTAGGTCCACTCGGTTAAGAGATTTCCTGTCACTTATAGAAATGAATAACAGTAATAAAACTATCTGCAACTTCACATCTAAAATGTTAAAGCAGATTCTCTATGCTCAAAATAATCTTTTCATAAGACTTATCTATCCTCCTTGCTGGGCTTCTCAATCTGTTCTTCAATTAGATCTTCAAGCTTCTCTGCTTGGTAATTACCTTTGTAGCATCATTGTGCATACATTTGCCCACATACTTAGTTCATTGACTAAACCTTATTTATAAGCAATACCTAACCACTTAATCTCCTTAATCACATTTCCCATGATTAATCTTAGCCATCAGATCTTCGAAAATGACTAGGTACATTGCATCCTTCGATCTGTAAAATGTTTTATCTTGCCTTGGAACTTGTATTCCTTCCTTGGTACTTGTGCTAGGTTATTACCATTCAATCTGTGTTGTAGATCTTCCTCTTGATTTTTCATTTTCGTAGATCCTTAACAAACTTCTTGCACGACATTCAAATCTTCAACAAAACTCCAGCTCATCGACATCCTTCATTTAATTTTGTATTCATTCATTCAATGCATTTTGTTACTGCTCGGTTGACACTCGGTTAATACTGAACTTTACTTGGTAGATATTCTCATCTCGGTTACTTCTGCTCAGTTCACTCAGTGACGGATAAACTTGGGGTTTACCAGCTGGCTCTCTACTTGGTAAAACTGAATAGTATCAACCTTAACTCAAATATAGGATATCAAATCAATCAAAACAATATGATCTCATCATTGTCTAACTCGGTAATATTTGCTCATTAAATAACTTATTACTCCCCTCATTTTCACATTCCCTCTATGTCACTCACTGACATCTTTATGCTCATCAAATCATTCTCTTTAAGATATGGCAACATCATACTGAATCAGAAAATCAATTGTTTGACATCAATGACAAAATAATATCATTAAGACAATAATCATCCTTTATCAATTAATCTCCAACAACCTTCTCAATATCCTATTGATAATGCCAACAATCTCCCCCTTTGGCATTGATGGCAATACCAACTTGATTGATTCCAATTGATTCAAACTGAAATTCTTCTCCTGTTATCCTTGAGCTATAAACTTCTTCTCAAGTCTTCTCCCCTTGTCATTAGTCTTCTCCCCCTTTGACAACAATGCCAAAAGTAAAACTAATGCATGATTACTTCCCTAGTGAAGTAATTTCCTTATTGTTAAAACATAAACAAATGTATCAGCTTTGTCTTGGTCAGATCATCTTATCTTCATTTATTGTTTCCTGCACAACTTTAGAAAACCTCCTAAAGTGTGTAAATCAACATCAATCCACAAATAATATTTTTTAGAGTCATCGAATTGATGCTTTCATTGAACTCTGTTAGTGAGTACTAGATAGGGGTAGGACCCCTAACTTGCTTCTATGATACTCAAAAGTGTCCCTTGGCAGTGGCTTTGTGAAGATGTCTGCTATTTGTTCCTTTGTGCTAAAATATTCCAACACAACTTTCTTTTCCTGAGCTTCTTCTCTTAGATAATGATACTTGATAGAAATATGTTTTTTCTTAGAGTGCCTTACAGGATTCTTTGAAATGTTAATAGCACTAGTGTTATCACAAAATATAGTTACTGGCTCGGTAACTGTCTCATTCATACCTTCCAACAGTTGTTTGATCCATGCTATATTAGTACAATTTAATGTTGCAATGACATATTCAGCTTCAGTTGTTGACTGTGAAATGCATCCTTGTTTCTTGCTAAAACAACTCACTAGTCTTTCTCCCAAAAAGAAAGCTCCACCGCTTGTGCTTTTCCTGTCATCAATATTTCCTTCCCAATTAGCATCAGTGTAGACTTTTAAGTCAAAATCATTCTTCTTATCATATAGTAAACCATAATCTTCAGTGCCTCTTAAGTATCTGAAAATTCTCTTGATTGTTGTCATATGGGTTTCTTTGGGATCTGCAGAAAATCTTGCAACTATACCAACTACATGTGCTATATCAAGCCTGCTGTGAACTACATATTGCAGCTTCCCAATCATAGATTAGTAAAGTGTCTCATCAATAGATGTAGATTCATCATTATTTGATAGTTTAAAGTTAGTAGTCATAGGAGTACTTACAGGTTTAGAATCCTCCATTCCAAATTTCTTCAAGATTTCCTTTATGTACTTGGATTGAGTAATGAAAATCCCATTTTTCATTTGCAATATTTGGAACCCTATAAAATACTTTATTTCACCGATTAATGACATCTCAAATTCTTTCCACATTTCATTTCCAAAGTTCTTACATAAAGAATCATTTCCACAGAAAATAATATCATCAACAAATATGGCTAAAATCAGTATTCCATTATCCTTATCATTCTTCATATACATGTTGTTGTTCTCACTAGTCCTCATAAATCCAATCTTGATTAAGTAAGAGTGCAACCTTTCATACCATGCTCTAGGTGCTTGCTTTAGACCATATAAAGCTCTGTTCAACTTACATACCTGATCTTTATTCTTCTCTTCAACAAATCCTTCAAGTTGTTCAATATAGACTTCTTCTTCTAGTATACCATTCAAAAATGCAGATTTAACATCCATTTGATATACCTTGAAATTTTTCTAAGCAACATATGCCAACAATGTTCTTACTCCTTCAAGTCTTGCTACAGGTGCAAAAGTCTCAACATAGTCTATTCCTTCTTCTTGAGCATAACCTTTGCAAACTATCCTTGCTTTATTTCAAATGACCTCACCTTTTTCATTTAGCTTATTTATGAAAATCCACCTTTTACCGATTACATTCTTCTCTTTTGGTCTTGGGACCAGTGTCCATGTTTCATTTTTCTTGATTTGATCAATCTCTTTTGTCATAGCATTCATCCAATCTTCATTGCTCAATGCCTCTTTTACTATCCTCGGTTCAATCTCGGATATCAGACATGTGTTCTGTCTCAGCTTGTTCCTTATCATCACTGGATCATCTTTATCTCCTATAATCTGACTTGATGCATGATTTCTTCTGACATATTTTGCTAATATAGGCTCGATAGGCTCTATATGATCTTCTTCATCACTCGGTAACTGAGTATTTTCTTCATTTTCTTCATTGGCTTTCTCAGTAAGACTTCTCAGTTGTACATATACAAACTCTTCATAGTCTTCAGGTTCTTTGGAATTTCCTTCATCATTTCTTTTTGCAAATTCATCAATTTTCACATTTGCACTTTCCACTATTTTGTTAGATGATTTGATCAGACATTTAAATGCTTTACTCCTAGAGGAATAACCAAGAAATGTTCCTTCCTCGCTCTTGTTATCAAATTTTCCATTTCTATCATCTTTGTGAACATAACATTTACTTCCAAATATTTTAAAATAACTTACATTTGGTTTCTTGTCATACCAAATTTCATACAGTGTCTTCATAGTTCCTGTCTTCAGTTGTACTCGGTTCAGGGTGTAAACTGCAGTACTTATTGCTTCTCTCCAAAATGTTTGAGGTACTCTCTTTTCTATCATCAATGTTCTGACACACTCTACAATTGATCAGTTTCTTCTTTCAGCTATCCCATTTTGTTGTGGTGTTCTCAGTGCAAACACTTGTCTCTTTATACAATGATCATTGCAGAATAAGTTAAATTCATCTAAAATGAATTCTCCTCCTCTATCAGATCTTAGAAATTTTAACTGTCTTCCTATTTTATTTTCAACTCTTGCCTTATACCATTTAAACATTTGAAATGCTTCTGATTTCTCTTTTAAAAACATAATTGACATCATCCTTGAGTAATCATCCACAAATAATATGAAGTATTTATCACCATAATAGCTTTGAACTTTCATATAACCACAAAGATCAGTTTGCACAAGATCTAAAATTCCTTTAGAAGTGTAAGATTTACTTATAAAGCTTGATCTTGTCATCTTACCCATCTAGCATCCTCGACATATAGCATTCTTAGGTTTTTCCAAGCTCAGTAGACCTCTTACTCGAAGCTTTTTGCTTATTTTGATCAGGTTATCAAAATTTACATGACAAAACCTTTTATGCCATAACCAGGTATCTTCTATTTTTGCATACAGATAATTGTTCCGAGTTGAGTCAAGATGAAATGTAGTACCTCTTGTTTGAGTCCCGATAGTAGCCAACTTTTCATGTTTGTCATGAACTTTGACAATTCCTTTCTAAAATTCTATTCGATATCCTGTATTGTTTAGCTATGCTACACTCAACAAATTGTATTTCAAACCTTCAACCTAGTATACACCATCACATTTAGCATTATCAAGAAGTGTGATAGAGCCTTTACCTTTCACTAGACATGGTGCATCATTACCAAATCTTACATAGCCTCCATCATAGTCTTCTAATTTAACAAACTTGTGTTTATCACCTGTCATGTGATGTGAGCATCCACTATCTATGATCCAAGAATCATTATTATTTATGTGTGATATTAAGGCTTTTTCCTCATACCTTTCTTCATTTGATCCATCTTTAATAGCCACATAAACAACTTCCTCTGTATTAGTCCCATCAGATTTATCATCATTGGATTCCTCATCAGCTACTAGGCATGTCTTTCTAACTCTCCTTCTGAAGTCTTAGTGTCCTTTGTATTGGTTGTCTTTCTGTCTGTCATCTTGATATTCTCTCTTTTCACTAGATTCTTTGTTAGGATAGTTAGAAGCCATATGTCCAATTTTATCATAGTTAAAACATTTTAAAGGTAGCTTCCCTCTATACTTACCTTTGCCTCTCAGTAAACTTCTGGCCAATAGTGCTTCGAACTCTTCTTGCTTTCTGATTTCCTCATATAGTTTGTGTACTTCTTCCATGTTTTTGCAAAATCTCTCACTTGCTCCACTGTGATCTCCTTTAGAATACTTATACATTCTATTATTGTAATCATTTGATTCACCAAGATGAAAAGAACTGAATGCAGATTCAACTTTGTTTACCGAAGACCCACTGTTATCAAAGTTACTTAACTCGAAAGAATGTAGCTTACTAATAGTAGCATCCAAAGAGACTAGCATATTTGGTACATACCTTAATTCATTGATTGTAGAGACTCGAATGGCATAAGCAGGTAGAAGTGTTCTCAGCAACTTACTTGTTACATCCTTTTCTTCAATAGTTCCTCCTGCTCCTTTGATTTGATTTACAGTTTCCTTTAACCTTGTACTATATTGGGTTATGTTCTCACCTTCATTCATTCTCATAGATTCTAGTTGTCCTCGTAGACAATCTACTTTTGCTCTTTGAACATGTTCATCACCACCATACACAGACATGATCTTATCCCACATAGCTTTAGCATCATTATAGCCTTCCAGATCATTGAACTCTGAGTCGGTCAATGCTGATGTTATTTCAATTATTGCTTGAATATGTTCTTGCTTCGCCTTTTTTTCTTCCATCATCATAGGGTAGGTGCTAGGTGCAGTGTAAACATTCTCCAGATAATATGTTGCATATTCTCCAATTCCTGATAAGTGCAACTTCATCCTTTTCTGCCATGTGGAGAAACTTGACTTGTTCAGCTTCAGTGCATCCCATTTATACATCTTCGGATCTTGCCTCAAGTTCCTTTAAACTTTTCTTTCGGAGGTCAAGCTCTGATACCAGTTGTTAATAGCTCTGTTTACAGGTGTTAGTAGGATGAGAGGTGGGGGGGTGAATCATAAAAATCTCACTATGCAATATTAATCTCAAAACCTCGGTAGCCCTCACTTGATATACAATGAAGATAGTAAATCATTCAAACTCATAAACTGATAAAATTGAAATATCAAAACACATATAACACCAGATTTAACATGGAAACCCAAATAGGGAAAAACCACTCTGGGATTTCAGACCCACAAAGAAAATATACTCTTCTAGAGTATGCTCGGTTAAAAGCAAATCTTGTTAAAGATTACATACACATTCCTAGATGTGACCTGGTTAAGGGATTTCCCTCAGATCTGTTAGAATCTTGGACTTTGTTAGAAGTGACCTTGTTAAAGGATTTCAAACACTCAATAAGAATATTACCTTACTAGGATTTACAAATAAGACTGTTAGGTCCACTTAGTTAAGAGATTTCTTGTCACTTATAGAAATAAATAATAGTAATAAAACTATCTGCAACTTCACATCTGAAATGCTAAAGAAGATTCTATTTGCTCAAAATAATCTTGTCACAAGACTTATCTATCCTCCTTGTTGGGCTTCTCAATTTGTTATTCAATTAGATCTTTAAGCTTCTGTGCTAGATAATCACCTTTGTAGCATCACTGTGCATACATTTGCTCGCATACTTATTTCATCGACTAAACCTTATTTATAAGCAATACCTAACTGCTTAATCTCCCTAATCACATTTCCCATGATTAATCTTAGCCATCAGATCTTCAAAAATGACTAGGTACATTGCATGCTTCGATCTGTAAAATGTTTTATCTCACCTTGGAACTTGTATTCCTTCCTTGGTACTTGTGCTAGGTTATTACCATTCAATCTGTGTTGTAGATCTTCTTCTTAATTTTTCATTGTCATAGATCCTTAACAAACTTCTTGCACGACATTCCAATCTTGAATGAAAACTCCAGCTCATCGGCATCCTTCATTTAATGTTGTATTCATTCATTCAATGCATTCTGTTACTACTCGGTTGATGCTCAGTTAATACTGAACTTTACTCGATAGATATTCTCATCTCGGTTACTTCTTCTTAGTTCACTTAGTGACTGATAAACTCGAGGTTTACTAGCTGGCTCTCTGCTCAGTAAAACTGAATAGTATCAACCTTAACTCAAATATAGGATATCAAATCAATCAAAACAACATGATCTCATCATTATCTAACTCGGTAATTGTTGCCCATTTAATAACTTATTACTCCCCTCATTTTCACATTCCCTCTATGTCACTCACCAACATCTTTATGCTCATCAAATCATTCTCTTTAAGATATGGCAACATCATACTGAATCAGAAAATCAATTGCTTGACATCAATGACAAAATAATATCATTAAGACAGTAATCATCCTTTATCAATTAATCTCTGACAACCTTCTCAATATCCTATTGATAATACCAACAAGCAATAAACCTATTGATAATGCCAACAGACTATGTGTTTGGTTCTTGATTTTGTATGGTAGACAATTTTGGTGTTTCCTCTATTAGTCTCTTTGTGTTGCATTGGTTAAACTAAAAATGTTATTTTTTATCTGCTTATTTTTATATTGTAACTTCAAGTGTGGGACCCTTTTCCCACCTTATCTATTCAAAAGCATACTTTTGGCTCTTTCGATGAAGGTTTGGTTCACCTTTTTTTTCACTCCATTTCGTTGAGGTATCATATTATTTTTTTCCCAATACCAATTGCATGCTTACAAAATTCATCAAATTCCTTAGAACAATATTATCCTCCATTATTAAATCTCAAAATTTATTCATAAGATGGCATTAACCTTGCAATCTTAAGTCATTTCCATGTGTCTCCATTATCCTTGGTAGGTGTAGTTAGATCTCTTAATTGCACATTTCAAATCATAGTCAACTCCCCTCAGAATTTAAAAATTTAACTATGTTCAATCATGTACTAAAGTGACTTTGTGTAAACCTATGTTTTATAACCAATGTCAGTAAATATAAGTCGATTTTTGCTTTAGAAAAAAATTATCTATGTCTTCCTTCTATTGTCCCTTGAATGTTCATCATGTGTCAAAGTCCACAAAAAGTCTAAAAAATTTCAAGTGTTAGAGTTTTGTTGGTTAATTCCTTAATTTTGTAAGCTACTAGAGTTGTATAATTTCATAGTTGTCCAACCCAATATGCTATCCCAATAATCTCAATTTCCTTTTGTCTATCGATTTGTTGGACCTCATCCTCCCAACATAACTTTCCACTCAATCCCAATAATCTAGTCTAAAACTTCGTAAAATTTGCCTATATAGAACTTATCAACCTATCATACCTACCAAGGTTGTCATGCCACTTATCTTAACTCCAAAATGTATATTTATTCCTTATATAAATTTTCCTCGGCAAGGTGTCAAATTTGTCTCTCCATTGGTACCATTTTCATGGCATCCTTAGACCTCAAAAACCAAAAGTCCTTGTCAAACATGCATTCTACTCTTACTCTAATGTTAGAATTCCTCATCATTCCATTTTGTTTGCACATTCTCATTAATATATTAAATTTTTCCTTCCATAAGTGCCCTTCACGTATCGTCCTTGACTCCTAACTCTCCTTCAATATTTTTTCACTAAGTCTGTCAGAGTCAGAGTTGCAACCATCCTTCTATGTGGGTACTTATTCCTTTCTATCCATGACATCTCGATTCGCTACACTTCAAATGTTTCTTATGTATAGTTTTTAAACTTGGTTACTCATCTCATCCCCAAGCTTAGCCAACTTTTAGTGAATTTTTTTAGAGTCTCCAAACTTCCCTCCCATTTGATACTAGTTCCATAGTATTCCCAACCCTTTAACCTAGATAGCTTAATGACTTCAATACCTTAAGAGGTGTGATTTATCCCTTACCCTTGATTCCTGACACACCAATCTATAATATGAGGTATGGATTTCCTCCAACCTCCAATGCTAACATTTTCCTTCAACTTTTTACCAACTTTCCACCAACTCATTGTAATAGTTAGGAAAGAGCCACATATACATTGGAAAAGATTCAAGTACAATGAAAAAGTATTGATAGCTACTAGAACTACTCTTTTCACTACATGAGGAAGATTTTTTATGTCATTTTGGAATGATTTTCAATGGTAAAAAGTGAAAACTAGTTAGGTTTTTCATTTATTAGTCGATTTGGCCTTTTATCTACTAGAGAACACCCAAATATGACTATTTAAGCCATAAAAGAATGCATTCAATGAAAAGATGTTATTTCGACAAAGTTAATGTCTACAATCATGCAAACTTTATAAGGATATAATTTCCACACCATTTTGAGTGATTTTCTTAACCAACTTGTGAATTTTCCAACTCTTCTACGCATGAATTTCAGAGTGAATAGTGATAAATTTGATAGGAAATCTTTTAGGGAGAATTTCGATGAATATTGACATGTTCTTTGACCCTAAGATGACACATTTTTTAGGGTGAAGGATGAAGTTCATGACATTTATAGCATGTTTGTTAGTTGTATTCTTCATGCCCTAATTGTAGATCTCTGTAAGTTAATCTTTATTGTAAAGCATTCTAGGTATTTCATATTTGTATAAAAACTTCATCCTAGTTGAGTTGCATTTCATGTTTAACCATTGCATATGATTGCAACTTATATTTTTTGGTTTATATATTTGTAATGGTAATACAAACATTTTTCTTAAAAAAAATCAATATAAGACATTACTTTTAGTTCATTTTGCACTTTGTATCCATGATTTTTTTATAGCTTTAGGGGATACAAGAAAACCCTAAATGCATATTTTTTGTATCAAAACTTTTTTATTTGCATCCAAGGGATGTAAGTAAAATATTTTCAGTTTGTGCATGTATATGCCATGTGAAAGCATTTCAAACTAGTACATGAAACTTTGAATTAATTTATGGATTATCAAGTAGAGACTGCATTATTAATGATAAATTGCATTTGAGGGTTTGAGCTCTGTAGGGTGGAGTCAACTATATCAACCATAATTAAAAGTTTAGTTCTATAACACTTGTAGTCACATAAATCTATCCAGTTTAATTAAATGAATATTTGCTATTTATTTGATTAAAAACCCACTAGACAATAGTTAATTAAATTAACATTTAATTAATTCTTCTTCAAACAAATCTCCTATTAATTAAATAAATTATTCAATTTATTTTAATTCATTCATTAAAATAAATTCACAATCAATTAAATGAATAAATCTTATTTATTTCATTTAAATCCTCTTTCCTCTTTTAAATAAATTAAATAAAACATTTATTTAAATCATTAAATCCCCCCCACTTGCATTCTCCTAAAAATGCAACTTGCACCTATTTGTTGAAATAAATGAATTTTATTTTAATAAAAATTCTATTTTCCCTCACCCACCAAACCCACTTGCAATCCCAATCCCCTTCTAGACTCTTCTAACCCCTTCCTAATTAGCCTAATCCATCCCCTAAATATTGTCACATTCCTAAGCAACTTGGAGTCACTTCTCAAAGACTCCAAAGTCTTTGAAAACATTTAATGCTTTATGTGTCCAACAAGCTAACCTCTAAAGTCTTCCAAACCACTAATGGCTCTTACATGACCATTTATGGTTAAAGACTTTGACCCCTAACTGAACCCTCATGTAAGCCATGTGTCTCTTCAAGCATTTATTGCTTTGACCATGTTTATCCTCACTAACTCTTGCACAATAGTTTATCCATTGGATAAAGGCATTATTCTTTGAATAATGAACTTATTCACTCAACCTAACCTTCATCTTACCTCCCAGGTTAACCCTCAGGTCATGTCAAGCATTTAATGCTTCTTCCCTCTCCTCTCAACCCATCTCATGTTGACACTTGTCATCCTAGGATTGGGTTGAAAGTCCTCACATAGATCATAAACCATTCAATCCTGACCCTTGTTGAGATTACTCAATCTCAACCATCCATTGCTCCATTTTTCCTATAAATAGAGCCCATTTCTTCATAATCTAGATCCTAAAAACTTGTATGCATTTAACTTATAGCCAATTTTAGAGAAGAGCATTTAGCATAAATCACATATATTGTTATTTTGGACTAAAATAAATCATTTTCATTTCATAGCATCTAATATTAGTTTGTTTTGCACTTGCATTTGCATAGTTAAATCATTTTCAATCTTGAACCTCCATAAGGCATCCATAGTGCAAAAAGCTGCTGAGAGATACACTAATTTGGAACTTGGAGAGGAGAGGAACAAGGGAGGAGGGGCTACAAGCATGGTGGAAGGCATTTGGAGATGCCTTATTGTATTTTCTTTCATTGTCAAATGTTTTATTATGTTTTTAGTATCTCTCTTGGTATGCCTGCTTAGACTAGTCTTTGGTTGATTAACACTAACATTTCTTTCTTGTGTTCTTCTGTGTGTTGCCTTACCATAGATTTTCTAATCCATTTTGCACAACTGGCAGATAAGTGTCACCCCTTTAAACACCTACTACACAAAAACATCCACTTTCAATGGGATACCAGATGCCAGCAAGCATTCCAGATGCTTAAAGACTATCTCATGAATACACCATTTCTGATCCCACTAGATCCAAGTAGACCTATATTACTCTATATTTTAGCAACAAATATAGCATTGGGAGTGCTACTAGCTCAACATAATGTAGAAGGGAAAGAGTGTGTTGTTTACTACATCTCTCGCACACTGGTTGGCTATGAACTCAATTACACACCTATTGAGTGAGCTTGCCTAGCAGTAATCTTGGCATCCACTAAACTAAGGCACTACTTGCTAACACATAAAGTATAACTCATTGCAAAGATCAATCCACTAAAGTACTTACTCAGGAAAGCAACATTGACTGGCCACTTGGCCAAATGGGTAATGATTCTAAGTGAATTTGACATTGAGTATGTGGACCGTAAGGATATCAAAGGGCAAGTTATTGTAGATCAGTTGGCCGATGCACCACTTATAGTCGATCATCCTCTCATTTCCAATTTTCCAGATGAAGAGATCTTCATTTTCCAGATGGTTCATACACTAGGCATGGCTTGGGGGTAGGCATTTTGTTTATCACACCTCAAGGTGACAGCATCCCGAAGTCTTACAAGCTTCCATTTCCATGCACGAACAACATAGCAGAGTATGAGGCCTTGATCATAGGACTCAAACTAGCCATACAATGGAAATTAAAAGAGTTATAGATATATGGCGACTCCCAACTGGTCATCCAACAAGTAACCGATGAATATCAAACCAAGGATGATAAACTCATGTCGTACAAGAAAATAGTGGACAATTTAAAGGCATCATTTACAACTATAATCTTTGAACAGATACCCAGAGATCAAAATCGAGTTGCTGACACTATGGCTACCATTGCCTCTCTCCTAGATCTTCCACAGAATTCAACATGCTATGAGTTCTTGGTAGAACAACTTTGGATTCCCGCTTATGATATCCCCGAATCTGAGATTAGATGTCTCCTTGTCAGTTCTGAATCCCTATGGTATGGTGAATTCTACACCTATCTACGTGATCACACACTTCCTCCAAACTAATCGAATAACCAACGTAAAACCTTCATTCGCCAAACCGCTCGATATACCATCATTGCTGAAACCCTATACCGATGCAGTCTTGATGGTACTCTCCTTCGATGTTTGGAATGGGATGAGATAACAAAGGAATTTGTGGAACTCATGCAAGCAGTCTTTCACTAGCCAAGAAGATCATATGCGCTAGATACTATTGGCCATCCATGGAAAAAGACTCCTACTACTTTGTTAGAAAATGCAAGAAATGCCAAGTTCATGAAGACTTGATACATGCACCAGCACAGGAATTGCAACCAATCACAAAACCATGGCCCTTTTGTCAATGGGGACTTGACCTTGTGGGTAAAATCCATCCATCTTCATCCAATGGCCATAAATTCATTATTACCACCACCGAATACTTCACAAAGTGGATTGAAGTTGTTCCACTTACCCAAGTCACCGGCAAGAAGATCGGCTCATTCATGTTAAATTACATCATTTTCCGGTATGGTGTACCCATGCCCATCATCACAGATAATGGGCTTCCTTTGCAAAAGAAGGATGTCTGTGAACTCTGTGAGAAGTTTCACATCCAACAACGTTTTTCCACTCCCTATTATCTACAAGAAAATGGTCAGGCTGAAGCATCGAACAAGAACATATTAAGAATCCTCAAGAAGACAGTCAATGATGTTGGCCGTGATTGGCATGTTCAATTAAATCAAGCGCTATGGGCATATCGAACTAGCATTCGAACCCCTACAGGCGCAACTCCCTACTCATTAGTCTATGGCGTCGAAGCCATCCTACCTATTGAGGTCGAGATGCCATCTCTACAAGTTTCCTTGCATAATCTCATAGATGATGAAGCATACAGAGTATCACGTCTTCAAGACTTGGAATTACTTGATGAGAAACGACAAGCTGCATACAAACAACTCAAAGGCTATCAGTAGTGCATGAGTAGAAGCTATAATCATCGAGTTAGACATCATACATTTGAGGTAGGCGATCTTGTTCTTCGAGAGAATCCTCATAACCAACCAAACAAAGAACATCAGAGAAAGTTTGAATCAAACTGGCTAGGTCCATATGTTATCACTGTTGTGTTTGGGTCCGGGGCATATCAGTTGGCTACTTAAGAAGGACAACCAGTAGCAGATCCAATCAACATCATGCACCTCAAATGGTTGTATACATAAGTTGTATAGAGCATCAAGCTCCCATACATACTAGAAAAACACCAAAAAAAATTCAGATAAATGTCCTAAAGAAAATACAAAAAAATCAAAATAGTAAAGAAAATTCATGCATCCAAACAGTGAACAACCACTCCAGTGGCACCTTGGGTAAGTGCGATGGTGAAAACCTAGCAAACAGGTGCCACTCGTAAAGGCTATGGCTCCATTGTCTTTTAAACTTGTGGCGATCACATTCATTACATCCACACATCCATCCGTCCAAACCATGACTTGTTATTGATCTGCAATCAAGGATAGTCCTTCATACGTCTTGCATCCCGCTTTTTTAGAGTCATGTCTAAATTGGGGGAAATAACCTTAACCTATTTGATGGAAGTGGATTTTGCATTACTTGTGATTCATTGAGTTCTTCATTCAAAACTGTCTCACAAAATACAAAAACACTCAAAAAACTATCACAAAATTCCAAAAAAATTCGAAAAACTGTCTCACAAAATTCCAAAAACATTAGAAAACATTCACAAATTTCCAAAACAAATAAAAAACACTCAAAAAATCTGAAAAACATCATAAAAACATCAAAAATCAATAAAAAAACATGGCAACACTTTTGTACATATGCTTTTCAAGCAGATACCAAACAAACGTTGATAAATACTCAAATGATGACCACTGATCACATCAACCAAACAATCAACATCGACATGCAAACTATCTTGACAAGGATGCATCCTTCCTTACCAAAACAAAGACATGATAACATTTTCTTTGACAAGAAAATTTTGTTTAAGCTATCAAGTACTTGGTCAGTTTGATAAATTATTTATTCATTTATATCAAGTTCCTACGCTACTCCGGGATATCCACAAGTGATTAGAGTGGCCAGGATGGTTTCTAAGCATTGTTTGTATATCTTCTGTGAATTATTCCAATGAAGTTCTGGGGCATGTACTAATGGTGTCTATGTGGGAAGTTCACTAAGTTATGTGATCATATGCAAAATACAGTCATGGATCACTATGGCTTGCTAACTACAACGTATACCTTGACCATATGAGCATGAACCATTATGGAGGATCCATATTATTTATTCTTTATTTATGTTGTTTTTTTGTAGGTACAATGCTCTATCCCTGGTTCCTACTGCCTCGTCCAAGATTGATACTATCATGCTCAATGATGAAAATAAAGCACTATGGATCATCATTCCATCTCATCTGTTTGTATTGCATTCCATTGCATATCACCCATCCATTTAATCATTCATTATTCATATGCATGGTTTTGTATGCAAGTATGAACAAGGATTAATATAAGAAGTTATTTGAAAAATGAACTGGTCTTGGATGCAAAAATCACGACAGAGTTCTCTGATACATCATCAGTGCATCATGCGAAGTCTAAACAACCTTGCATTCATCTATCATGAACACATCATCATTTCATTACATTTAGTGGCATTTAAATACACTTAGTTCATTATCATATTCTTTCATATAGGTTTATTAACTTTATTTTTATCCATTCATTAGAGTGCATTTCATATCATTTAGTCACATTTAAATACATATAGTTCATTATCATGTACTTGTATTAGTATCATTACATCATTTCATCATTACAAATTCATGACATTTAGATTCATTTGTATGATAAATTTCTGATCATTTACTACCATTATTAACCATTACCATGCATTCATTTATCTATCCATTAGTTAAGTGCATTCATTTATCCATCTCATATATTCTTATACTCATTCATTTCATCTTACAAAAAATTTCATTTAGGATTCATTAACAATACATTCATTATCCTATTAATTGCATTAAGGTGTAGTTATTCATTACCCATGAGTTGCATTATCATTACATTAACATTCACTTAGTCATATTTCATAACATTTAGATCATAACAAAACCATTTGTCTCAACATTGGTTTATACATTTTACATACATTCATTTAGATTTCTTCACATAGACATTTCTACTTTACATTTGTTTATCCATATTGCATTCATTTTTAACCATCTAGATGCGTTTACATAAATCATTCATACATTGCATCAAACATCATTGCATATCATCATCTCATTGACATAAAGCACAAGTACTATCTATGTCATCATTAGGATCATTTCATTATGCATACATTATCATCATAGCAGTACATACATCAAACATTACACCAACAAATCATGCATATAAACCTGCATCCACATGTTAGTGCCACATTCATAAACATGCATATAGACATCATATAAATCAAACATAACATGCATATAGGACTCATCTCATCCACACCTACATATAGCAAGTACAAATATCCATCTAAGAATACATCATAGATCATCACCCTGCATAAATCCATACATATCATCAACATGCATATCATCACAAAATATGGGATCTCCTCATATATCATATCATCTCGGAAAAACATACATGTATCAGAGTACAATGAAGTCAAAAATATCCGCTACCAAGAGCCATCCAAGACACAGTCCAAAATGACAATGAAATACAATACATAAATGCTCTCTCAAATGCCTATGGCCAGATGCTGCACCACCATCACCACCTGCTCCCTCACTCCCCCCTGCACCACCTGCACTACCTCATCGTGGAGGACCCATCACACCACCACTGCTTTGCATCCTCTAAGACCACTCTAATCTCTCCCGACGCATCTGGGAATAACTCAATGCTCGTCAAATAGATGGCACCTCCTACTCATATAGACCCCACCAGTAATCAACCTCTACACCTGCTCTTCGTAACTCTCTCACCAGGGAATCAGTCGACGACCCATGTTCCTGTACCCCCTCCAAGGCCCAAAATCTCTCTTGTAACTAGATCACCCTGTCAATGGTTTGATCTCTCTCCCGCAACACTATAGTCAACTCTGAATCTCGTGCAAACAGCTACACATCTCTAGCTACCACCTCCACCTCCATATCCTCTAGTTGGCTCTGCATAACTAATATCATATGATCTTGCAGATCTCCACCACCTGGAGCTCCCTCCCCCATATCCATAGGTTCCTCTCTAGTGGCTCCCTCCCCTATATCCATAGGTACCTCTCCCTCCCCCGCATCCCTACCACCTAATCTCATGCCTCCCTGCATCAAAGGTCCCTATGATACCCGTAATGGCTGCCCACCTCTCCCTCTCTGCTATAACTGTCCACCACCCCCTCCTTCGCCTCCTCCATCACCTCCTCCTCCATCGCCACCACCTCCATCCCCTCTCCCTTGTCGACCTACTACCACTCCATGACCTCCTTTCCTCCTCGAAAGATGGAATAGGATCTGTTGGATCTGATATCTGCGAAATCAGATGTGCAGTAATATACTACGTGTACTCCTCAGTAACACCTACATCTACCATCCCCAGCCTCATATGCCATGGTCTTTCCTATAGAGTCTGAAACACTTCCAAAGCCTGATCATAGTGTAATACTAGCCCCCATAGGAACCTCTCTCAGACCACCCTTGCGTACTCCCCAGATCCACTCAGTAGTCCATGTCTCCATCCAAACTGTCTCAAAACTCTATGAGGTACCTATCTCTCCACATTGTAGGTTGTCCTACCAATCAGGTATCGTGTCATAAAAACATACGACAAGGCCTCTACATCATCCTCCCATGGCTCGCACTCAATATATGGCCTCCAGATCACTGTATACAAATTATCAAGCGCCCGCCACCACCACTCCAACATCCCCAGGTGGAGCTGACTCATCATACCGCCATACATATATACATAGGACTGATCCACTGCCCTAAATCTTAGACTCACTGGTCGGGTCATAGGTAAGTGCTCCCATGCCCAGATATGAAGAAGAGTGATCCCCACTCCTAGTGAGCTCACCTCTCGGTATACTACCTCATGTAGCTCTCAATATAAGTGCAATAGCACGCATGGTCCCCATGCAAAGCGGGTCCTCTCAGTCATCATCAGCTCTATAACCTAGCCCCAACCAATGACCAGTCCATGTGATCGTCGATCTGGGCATATCAGTCCCCCAACAATCCCTAATAAAATAGCCGGTAGTGGCTCATACAAAGCAGCTATATCCTCACATGCTATCGAGCCATTGTGAATGAACACATCCTCATCAAAAAATCTTTGTACTATTTCTGTCCCCCAAGCTCGGTCATACGTCACTAGCTCTACAACAGGCATTTATCATAATGGCCTAAGTCTCAACAAGGCTGCTATGGTTCAAAACAACTCCCCTCTCCATTCATCCATCATTGGCATCAGGAGATTCTTTTTCAAAACACTCGGGCATCTATTTTCCTAACAATAGTGCTACTCTACACACAATAGCACTAATATGCTGCCAACCATGCTAAATCAACTACACAATAGCATTAAAAACACAACAGTGCTATAACAACTATGCAAACATGCTATATCAAAACAATTGCACTTCACACAGTGCTCAATGGTGTTAAACCTACAAATGTGCTAAATCAACTACACAAAAGCGCTACACTTTACAAACACGCTAAAACAACTATGTAGAAGCGCTATAGTGCCACAATAGCACTATTAAAATTGACAACAATGCCAAAACATAGTTTTAGCGCTATTGTTTTGACTCAACTTGGACAAGCTAAAAAACATATAAAAAAAGCATGAAAAACAAAATTTCAAATTCACATACCACTGGTCCGTAGTCATTTGACTGCCGGAATCGACGAACTCGCTCTAGCCGATGATCTACTATTGGTACCGACATCCTGAATGTTGCTTGCTCTTTCGAAAAGGTCACTATCAGAGCTCAGATATCACTATGGAGACGAATGCAAATGAACCTATTTTCACCCCTTTCCCCCATATATACCCTTCGTCGTAACCCTAATTTTACCCCGCTCACCATCATGGTCCCTGTGAACTTCCAAAGCCTCCCATTTCTCTATTTTATCTCCAATTTCTTCTATTCTTTCACCAGTATTGCTAAATTCTTCTCTTCTAACACCCCGCCAATTTTCCTTCTTTTTCGAGAGATCGCTCGATTTTTTGAAATTTTCGGCCCATCTTTCGAGGGGACATAGCACCCATTAAATTAGCATTTTATGGGGCATATTTCTTCACACCTCTTTTTCTTTCTTTGAAACGACATGATAAAACACACCATCTCAAAGAGGGGCAAATGTAGTCACGTAAATCTGTCTAGTTTAATTAAATGAATATTTGCTATTTATTTGATTAAAAACCCACTAGCCAATAGTTAATTAAATTAACATTTAATTAATTCTTCTTCAAACAAATCTCCTATTAATTAAATAAATTATTCAATTTATTTTAATTAATTCATTAAACTAAATTCACAATCAATTAAATGAATAAATCTTATTTATTTCATTTAAATCCCTTTTCCTCTTTTAAATAAATTAAATAAAACATTTATTTATATCATTAAATCCTCCCCACTTGCATTCTCCTAAAAATGCAACTTGTACCTATTTGTTGAAATAAATGAATTTTATTTTAATCAAAATTCTATTTTCCGTCACCCACCAAACCCACTTGCAATCCTAATCCCCTTCTAGACTCTTCTAACCCCTTCCTAATTAGCCTAATCCATTCCCTAAATATTATCACATTCCTAAGCAACTTGGAGTCACTTCTCAAAGACTCCAAAGTCTTTGAAAAATATTTAATGCTTTATGTGTCCAAAAAGCTAACCTCTAAAGCCTTCCAAACTACTAATGGCTCTTACATGACCATTTATGGTTAAATCCACTTGCACCCATGGTTAGGGACTTTGATCCCTAACTCAACCCTCATGTAACCCATGTGTCTCCTCAAGCATTTATTGCTTTGACCATGGTTATCCTCACTAACTCTTGCACAAGAGTTTATCCATTGGATAAAGGTATTATTCTTTGAACAATGAATTTATTTACTGAACCTAACCTTAACCCTACCTCCCAGGTTAACCCTCAGGTCATGTCAAGTATTTAATGCTTCTTCCCTCTCCTCTCAACCCATCTCATGTTGACACTTGTCATCCTGGGATTGGGTTGAAAGTCCTCACATAGATCATAAACCTTTCAATCATGACCCTTGTTGAGATTACTCAATCTCAACCATCCATTGCTCCATTTTTCCTATAAATAGAGCTCATTTCTTCATAATCCAGATCTTGAAAACTTGTATGCATTTAACTAAATAGCCAATTTTAGAGAAGATCATTTAGCATAAATCACATATATTGTTATTTTGGACTAAAATAAATCATTTTCATTTCATAGCATCTAATATTAGTTTGTTTTACACGTGCATTTGCATAGTTAAATCATTTTCAATCTTGAACCTCCATAAGGCATCCATAGTGCAAAAAGATGTTGAGAGCTACACTAATTTGGAACTTGGAGATGAGAGGAATGAGGGAGGAGGAGCTACAAGCATGGTGGAAGGAATTTGGAGATGCCTTATTGTATTTGCTTTCATGGTCAAATGCTTTATTATGTTTTTAGTGTCTCTCTTGGTATGCCTACTTAGACTAGTCTTTGGTTGATTAACACTAACGTTTCTTTCTTGTGTTCTTGTGTGTGTTGCCTTACCCCAGATTTTCTAATCCATTTTGCAGAGCATCAACACTATTAGGGTTTTATTTAGGGTAGACTTTATGTTACAAGATTAGGAACCAATCTAATAGTTGAAGTCTAACCATTCATATTATTATTGTTTGAGCCTTTCTTATGGTCTCATTGAGTTCAATTTGTTGATGGTCATTACAAAATCCAAACATTGAAATTGTGACAACTTTAATCAAACTACAATAGGTAGCACCTATAGTAGTTTACAATGGATAATAATTATTATAATTTTTATGACATTTTGAAAAATTTGTAAAGGTTTGTATTTAAGAAGTAATACTATATTATTATTAATTTACTTATATTGAAGGCATTCCCTTTATGAGAGGGATCAACTCAGCTTGAGTGATCAATGACACAACTTTTTCATTCATTTTTGTTTTTTTGTTGGATAGCAATTATTACAATTTTTAATATATTTTTTAAATTTGTAAAGGTTTATATTTGATAGGTAATAATAGTATATTGTTAATTTTTACTTACATTGAAGGTGTTTCCTTTATGAGAGCGAGCAACTTGACTTGAGTGATCAATGACACAAAGTGATGCAAGATGATGTAATGCATTGCCATCCTACACATGGATTTAGTTTTTTCAATCATTGGGTTTTATTTTTATTTACTAGGTCTTCTCAAAAGGATGAGCACAAATTTGATCGACCAGGAAAAAATAGCAATGGGATTTTGCCTATATTTTGTTTCACGCAATCTTACTGTAAGTGGCAAGGTAAGCATGAAACACCTTTGGCCTTTTGTAGTCTATCTCTCAACGAATATTCTCTGCCAACTCCCTTTTTGCTTCAATAATTTAATTAACCAAATAACTAAAAATCCAAAACAAACAAACAAAAACTTCTTCTATCTAATTATTTTCACCAAACCATGACAAATTTTATTTATAATTAATATTTAATAATTATTATTTTAGATATAATTTTTTATTATAATTAGATTTGTTAAATATTGAATTTTTCTAATCGAAGTGGACAACAAAATAAATGCATGTGTATGTTAAAAGCCCAACCTATCCTTTCATTTTATTTTTGTTGTTGATGGAATGGTGTACCCTTGTACCTACCCTGATGTGAAATAGGGAAGTGGTGTATCATCAAATCATCACTGCACCACTTTCTCATTGATCAAAAGAGAGGAACAAATGAGAGGTACGATAGCGTGAGTATCACACAAACCTGCTATCACTGACAAGCAAGAGAAAAGTTGTGGCAATAAATGCCATGACGACCAACATTAAAATTGAATGGCCTCCTGGAAGTTTCCACCTTGCTAATCCACCGCGCCAAAAGCTCTTAGGGTGATTCCACAATTTTTTTGTCTTTGTTGTGAATGGTTATAATTATTTAATGGCCTACTGAAAGTGACATTAAAATTGAGTGGACATGTTAAGAATTTAGTGGCCTCCTAGAAGTCACATTTCTCTTTCCTGGAAGTTTCCACCTTGCTATTCCTCTTGTATTTTATCCATCATTCCAAAAGCTCTTTTAGGGTGATTGCCACATTTTTCTGTCTTTGGTCTGAAGCCTATGACAACTGGCATTAAAATTGAGTGGATGTGTTGGCCTTGCAGATTAGAATTTAATGGCCTCCTCTAAATGCCCTATCTTATCTCTTTCAGAGGAGTTTCTCCATCGTCCAAGACTAGAATATTTTTCTCTCTCCTGTCAATGGTAACTATCATTTTTCAGGCTCTGATGGCTGACATTAAAATTAGGTGGATGTGTCTTCCATGCACTTTTTTGAGTTTGGGTGATGATTGCAAGATTATACACAAATAGTAAAAAGATTAAATTGATTTGTTTCAAAGAAATACCATCCAAAGACTAGTCAAATCAAAACAAAAAATCTTATCTTATCTTGTGCGCACTAGCAACACATATGAATGTTGTAGGTGTCCACATGTCAATTGCCAACCCTCTATAATGGTGTACAATATGGGGTTCAATTGACTAGACAATGTAAGGCTTATGCTCATTTCAAAGGCCTTACTCATTTCAAATAACTTTTAACAATGTAGTTTATTTGGTAAGAATAATATTATATTTTTTGATCATACTATCTATCAAGATTCAAATCTTGAGACCTTTTTTTTATGGTAGTTTAGGAAAATGACAACTTTTTTTTCAGATGTATATTCTATTATATAAATGCAAGAATATTGATATCTATGTAATTTTATTGTTGAACAACTGAGAAAAAAGTTTTTAACAGAGTTATTTCATGTTTCACTTAGTATATTAAGCCAATATTTTGAGTATATCAAACCTGGTATAAGTTGTAGCAAATGGTAAATGTAATTTCGCTAATAGAACATTCTTATATGATAAAGGGGATAGGGTGTGTAGAGAGAGGAAGTCATGCAGTGCTATGAGTCTTTCAAAATCAAGAATAACATTCGAAAAAGGGGATCAACTGAGAAGGATTTGTGCAAGGATAAGAAGAGTGAGGTTATGTAATGCTCCTTGGACTATTTTGCTTTCAAACTATCTTGATTCAACTTTTCTCCTTTAATTTATTACATTTTAGCCTTGATTTTCCTTATCTCTAGTCCATTTTATTTCAACCATAGTGTTATTTGTTCCATACGATTCTTTGATGTTTGTTTGAGCTTTATTATTTTACCTTTCACATTTTGTTGAAAAATGCTTAAAACCTTTTAGTAATTGATGTAATCATAGATGGAGGTTCTAGAGATAGGACTATCAAACCATGTTAGACTTACGCATAACAAAAATATCTTAACACCCTGAAATATCATCGATTCATATAGTAGAATGATTAAAGAATTTTTATTTTCTTTCTACATGTGGAATATAGATTGGCCACAGACCACCACAAGCTAATTACAATCTTACATGCAAATATTGAATTTGGGATAAGACTTTTGTTACTAACTCACTAACTTGTTGACTCCTAACTTGCTTAGTGACTACTATCTCTCTAGCTTCCTAATTACTTTCTCTTAAATAAAATAGATTTTTATATATCTGTTATAAGGCTTAGTAATTATTTGTGTCAGTTAAAGGTGACCCAACACTCAATGCTTCATGAAATATGTAGGTTGACTTGATCTCGATGATGAAGGTCAAAGAACTAATAAATTAGGCTAGGGTCCCATTTGGAGATTTCTTTGGTCCCAATCTATTGTATGATATGCTAGATTGTAAGGTAAACAAAGGTTTTGCATGTGTCACCTAGTAAACTATATGATATTTTATTTGTACTATGATCAATTTTTTAGTGATCTATCTTTCTGAAAATTGACCCAAATGTCTTGAAACTTGAATATGGTGTTCAAATGGTGTCATATATGTTTGGTTTGTTGTTTCAGGCCAAATGATTGTAATACAATAGAACACATTAAAGTTTTTTGGGATGCACCTAAATCAGACACCCAAGGTTATTTGATAATTAAGTCATACACTTTACCAATTATGGATAAAATCCAAGGCATTCCATATCTGCTTGTGAAACCCATGATGAGTCTTCTACTAGTATTCCTCTATGCTTCTAGGTGTTTGATATACCATCAATTTTTCTTATTATGCTCAACTTTGTTATCTAAAATTTGTTCTATCTATTCCTGTTGGTATTGTGGTAGTTTCTCCTTGAAAGAAACTTTTATATTGCCTCTGGTTAAATGTATCTCATCATACTAATGAAGATCTACAATGTTGAATATGGGTGATATGTCAATTCCATTTGGTAGCTCAACTTCATGGGTGTTACTTGAGTCAAACTTTTTTATGAATTCTTCATGGACCAAACTTCTTTATCTTGATTTTTTTTGTATGTGCCTACTAGGAATCTCTCCTTCTTTGGACATAACTTAAATTCATCACCAACTAGGAGCTCTTAGTGTCTCCTTCTCTCATGTACCTAACCTTTGTATTTGTTATTCATTATCTCTAAGTGTTTCCTGACTTGAATATGAATTGTAACATTTCATTTAGTTTATAAATTCCTCTACTTCTACACTAGTTTTTCCTTCTATATTGGTAAATATGAGTTTCACAACTCTTGTGGGGTGCACCCCAATTAGAATCTCAAATGGTTTTTTCCTTGTACTCATTCTTATTGAGTTATTGTATGCATTTTTTGTCTTCTTGTGATAGGATCATGTCCCAATTTTCAATCTTGTCTCCTACTAGACATCTCAACAAGATGCTCAAACTTTTGTCTACTACCTCCATTTATCCATTAGTTTGTGGGTGAAATGCAGAACTAAAATTCAAACATTTCTTCTTCTTCTTCATAATATCCTCCATAAATATTAAGAAAATGGTGTCTCAAACTTATAATTATATAAGATTATTATTTAAAATAAGTTTGCATTTGAGTGCAAATTGATCCTATTGGTAAACGGATTTGTCACTGAGATTGATTCTCCAAAACTGACAATGTCTTCCTGGGGAGAAGTACAGTCATTGCAATAGTTGGAGAGATTATTGTGAAATAGCTATCTTCCTGTATTTTTGAGAGGGGTAACTCCCTCGTATGATGGGGGTTTTCAGGGTTTTTTGTACTTTTAACTTGAATGTATAAAATGAGACGAGACAAAACTAAAGGAAGATGATAAACAAAAAGCCTACTAGCAAACCTCGAATACTAAATAGGATTTCACAACTAATAATAATTGCAAAGGAATTTTCATGATAAAGTATGATTATCTATGCATGACCAACTTCTTCACTCATAAATACTTATCAATTATTATTAACCAACTAAACATCAATGAAAGATGAAACAACAAAAACCAAACACATGAACACCAAAATTTAATGTGGAAAGCCCAATGTGGGAAAAACCATAGTGAGAATCACACTCATGGTATAAATAATAGAATACAATATTTTAGGCACAAGGCCAAGGAAGCTCACTACTCTTGATTTAGACTTGCAGGCTAAGGCACCAAACTTTTGGGAAAGTTACAATGAACTTTCATTATTTAGATGCATGATACCAAGGAAAGATACAAATTTTCAGAAGCCACCAAAATAATTCATTGTCTTTCGGTTGGCACAAAGAAAAGATGAATTGAATCTAAGGAGTATCTCCTGATCATAAACATCACGATGTGATATTCACACTTTTTCTTCCACACACATACTTATACATCATGCTCAATCAATCCTCACTACAATTCACACATATGCACATATATATATATATCAACTTATTTATTGTCACACTCAACTAGGTCAGTCATAGACACAGTAAACATAAATTACACAAAGTTGGGACCATGAGAACTTGCGCTAAATGGGTCCACTCTAAGAGATAAAGGGGACCCAAATAAATCACAACAAGCCTTCCTAAGTTAATTCCAATGAACTGCACACACCAACACAGCCTCCAAAGCCAATATCAAACATAATGTGTAGATAAACAATAAATCACATTAATGCATATATTCACACACCATAGTAACACCCATGAAAAAACTTTAACTCAACCTCCAATGCATATCTAGACCAAAAGAGTATGACCAAAATAAGATAAACCAACCGATTTGGTCAGAGAGAAATACAACAAATAGTGACAAATAAAATCTAAACTAGAACACTACACGAGCAATATGAACATATCCTCCAAGCTACAACACTTGAACTAACACTATGGCACAAGGCAAAGCATTCTCACTAGTCCTGACAACAACCTCACTGTTAACAAATTGTAATAACAAAATTCAACATCTGAACTACTAAGGACCTCAAAACATAATAGTGCAATATCCACAAAATGTAGTCTACATTAAATCTAGAACCACGAGCCATCATTTTCAAAAATGGAGGAATGTAGCTCAAATTCACCCATAAAGACTTTAAATACTTTTTCTTGTACATTTCAACTTCCACTATTGTCACCTTTTGAAAAAACCACATACTCACTCAATATCACCACGAGACATTGTAACAACATCTGTAAACTCAATTCTAGACCATACATAGGAACCAATAATCAGATTCACAACAATTGCCATAATTATACTCAGAACTTAAGTAAGCATCTGCAAGTTCCCCTTTACCTTTGTAATCAATAAACATAAGTGTGATATTAATGAAAACACCATACAAACTACAACTAATCTCCCATGATGAAAATTTTGACATGAATGACAACACAAACTCATGTTTCCAATAGTGTCCCCCTTTGTCATTAATGATAATACTTGCACTACCAAAAAAATAAAATCTCCAATTATAACTCTCTCCCCTTTGATATCAAGGACAAAGGGCACAACACTTCACATGATAACTTTATCAAACAATTCTCCCCCTTTTGAGTATATCTTTGATATCTACAATACTTCACCTATGAGGGATATCCCTATTCTTCACATATCTTCCTGCAACTAGGAAACCACAATCTTAACCACTCCCCCTTAGAGAATCCACCACATTAACCCAAGAGACAAATGATAGACTATGAATCCCCTTAGAAAGATGCACCACTTCTATGTGTCTAGCTCAAAGTAGGATGGGAAATAACCCTTAACTTCTCTCCGAGATACTCAAAAGTATCCTCTAACAATGCCTTGGTGAAAATATCTACAATTTAATCCTTTGTAGGCACATATTCTAATCTAACTTCCTTCTTTGAAACTTTATTCTTTAAGAAATGATACTAGATAGAAATGTGTTTATTCCTTGAATACATTACCAGATTCTTTGAAATGTTAATTGCACTTGTATTATCACACATAATAGGAATTTCCTCATCATATATAAATTTTATATCTTTGAGAGTTTGCTTCCTCCACACAACTTGAGTGAAATAGGATGTTTTTGTAATATATTTTTCTTTTGTTGTAAATAATGACACTAAATACTACCTCTTACCTAGCCAAGAGACCAATTTGTTTCCTAAGAAAAATGTACCACCACTTGTACTTCTTCTATCATCAACACATCCAGCCCAATCAACATCTGTGTAAGCTTTCAAAGAGAAATCATAATTTGTTTTATACCACAAACCAAATCTAAATTCCCTTTCAAATATTTGAATATCCTTTTCACTTCTTGTTCATGAGACTGCTTTGGGTTAACTTGATATCTGGCAACCAAACAAACAAAATGCATAATATCCGGTCTTGAAGGAGTCAAATATAGCAAACCACCAATTATAGATCTATAAAGATTCTGATCCACTTTCAAAGATTCATCATCCTTGCTTAAATGATAACCAATAACCAAGGGGGTTCAAAGTGGCTTATGGTTCTCCATACCAAACTTATTCAACATCTATTTGATGTAATTGGCCAAAAAACTAAAAATACCATCTTCTGAATGTGTTACTTGAGGACCAAGGAAAAATGACAACTTGCCAATCATTGACATCTCAAATTCTTTCCACATTTCTTGTACAAATTTCTTGGAGACATCTTCATCTCTACAAATAATGGTATCATCAACATATACAACCACTATCAATAGTTTCCTACTTTCAACTTTGAAATAAAATTTACTATCTATGATACCTTTCTTGAAGTTTTGTTGCAACCAATATCTGTCCAACCTTTCATACCAAGCTCTAGGAGGTTGCCTAAGTCCATAAAGAACCTTCTTGAGCCTGTAGACCATATCCAGATCTTTTGACAACTAAAAGCCATCTAGTTGTTCAATGTAAACCTCTTCTTCAAGTCCTCCATTGAATTTTTTTGACTTAACATCCATCCGATATAACTCAAAATTCTTGTAAGCACCAAATGCAAGAAACATTCTTATATCTTTCATCCTAGCTACTAGAGAAAAAGTATCCTTAATGTCTATACCTTCAAATTATGAATATCCTTTTATATACCAGTCTTGCCTTGATTCTTGTCACCTCTCTATCTTCATTCACCTTGTTTTGGAACACCCCCTATGATATTCTTGTCCACCAATCTAGGTACCAATTTTAATGTGTGTTTTTTTTCTATCTTATTTAGCTCTTCTTCCATTGCATTCATCCATCCATCATCTTTTCTAGACTCTGTAAAGGTATTTGGTTCCAGTTTATATAAGAAACAAAAATTCTCTTGTTCATTAACCTTAGAAATCCTTCATATATTCTAAACTCCTTTATCTTTATCTCAATTGATCTAATTTTCTGAAAGATTCTTCTACACATACTTTGCACTTGTTTTAGATTTTTTCTCAAGTTCCTTTACTTCTGCATTTGATTCTTCTTTATCTTCCAAAATATTATTCTCTTCTACAATAATGGGGGTGTCTTCTATGCCAATCTTAGGTTTTGGTGTAACCTGATTCTATTATTAACTTTCTCTAACATTTGTAGTTTCCTACTTTCCACAATCTTCTTCAGCCTCTTGTTGTAGCACGAGTATTCCTTACTTCTTGTAGACTATCCTAAAAAATATTCCTTTATCAAATATTGCATCAAACTTTCCCAAATCCTCTTCATCTCTTATGATGTAGTAGTTACTTCTAAAGATTCTAAAATATTTGACCATAGGTGATCTTCTATGCCATAGTTCATAAGGTGCCTTTGTTTGATTCACTCTCACTTGCACCATGTTAAAAATATATGTAACAATATGCATAGCTTATTTTCAATACACATTAGCTAGGTTAGCATCTTTCAACATAGAACTCTAGACATTTCAACAACAATCCTATTCCTTCTTTTAGAAAATCCATTTGTTGTGGAGTTCTACGAGCAAATAATTTTCTTCTAGTACCATGCTCTTCACAAAATCTATCAAATTTATTTGATGTAAATTCTCTACCTTTATCATACCTTAAACATTTGACTTTATCTTATATTTTATTCTCAACCATAAATTTGAACATCTTAAATCTATCTAGTGCTTCTAATTTTTCTCTTAATAAAGTAACCCATGCCATTCAAGAGTAGTCATCAATGAGAAACATAACATACATTTTCAACATTTAGTCCTCTTGTCCTTGTAGGTCTCATAGGTCAAAATGAATCAACTCAAAAGGTCTTGTAGTAGAATACTCCTTGTTCTTGAATTTGTTCCTTGTTTTCTTTCCCATTTGACATTTCTTGCATATTGTATAGGTAGGTTCGATAATATTTGCCAAGTCTCTCACAACATGAGTAGAATTGATCTTCACCATGTTTTCAAAGTTAATGGGTCCCATCCTTTTGTGCCACAACCAACATTAACTACTATGCACCAAAAAATAACAACTTCATTTGTTTTCCTTTTCATAATAAAAATTATCATTTGTTCTTATACCTTCTACAACTAACCTTCTAACACCTCGTTTTTTGATGTCACATCTAGATGCATGTGTAGCTAGGAAATGTGGAAATCATCAAAGCAATAGACAAATTGGTCAAGCTCAATCATGAAAGCCAAATGCAATGATAACATTCCTAATTACATTCAATAGAGACATGAAAGCAAAACATTCAAGATTGAAAACTAAGCAAACCAAATGTAGATTTGAATGTCTCCTTCATGTGGCTCCATTGTCCTTCTTTCTTCTTCAAATAGATTTGTTTGTGGATCTCACCTACTAGTGAATAAGCATGATGTGAAAGCAAGTAGACAAGATTGTAGTGCAAGAATACTTGAAGCGTGATTGATTCGACCAAGTAGGGGGCCTTGATTGAAGAAATTCATCCAATTTATAGAAAAATTGGAGAAAATATCAAATTAGCATGAAGAGATTCGAATGGAAATTGCAAATCAAGAATGACAAATATGACAAATTATGACAAATTTGCACTTTCTATGCAAGATTGATTGATTGATAATTTTGACAAAATTATGACAAATTTCTATGTCAAAATTGATTGATTGTTAATTATGACAAATTATGACAAATTGAAATGTCATTCCCATGAAATTAGGAGAAAAATAGGAGAAAATTGAAAATTAGATGAATTAGAAATTAGGAAATTAGGAATTAGGAAAATTAGAAAATGAGGAAATTAGGAATTAAGTGAATTAATTAACAATTTTTCATTTATTAATTAATTCACAAAGAGGGAGGAATTAGTTAGCCAATTAAATGAACATTTAATTGTGACGAGAAGACTTAGGATAAATAAACTATTTAACCTAGATGGAGAAATGACAAAGAAGGTTAAATGAATATATCATGAAACCCTAGAAGATGAATTAGAAATGCAAGAATGACAATTAGGTCTTGACAAAAGATAATTGATATCGATTCGATTTGATCATGATTCTTACTAACAAAGGACCAATGCTGACAAATGATTTGATTTGATAAATGCACCAATTGACAAGGAACAATGACAAATTGATTCAAATTGACATGATTGAGAAGGACGAAGATCGATGACAAATCGATCTCAAAATGACAAAGTTGACAAGAGGACAAGATTGAAAATGACCACGATTGATGACAAATCGATCGCAAGACGACAAGATTGAAAATAAGAATGATCGATAACAAATCGATCACATGATGATAAGATTGAAAACAACAAAAATCGATGACAAATCAAATGCAAGATGACAAGATTGATAAGAGAACAAAACCCTAATTAGGATTGACAATGTCCAAAATGATGACAAATGAATATGCACATTGATGCGACAGGATAAGATCGACCAAAATCATGACTGAAGATTGTTATCGACAAGACCAAATTCGAAAGTGAGATGAATGAAGAATGTAAAAGAAAGACTCGATGCTTGCAAATGATAAAAACCAAGTGCGTGACATAGGAGAAATGTTAATGCGATGCAAAAGCCCTAAAATAAGGCAATGCGCAAATGTTAAAGTATGACTCCACAAGCGTTGACCATTTTTAGATGTCTACAACATGAAATATTATATTGTAGCCTTTACTCCACATGAGAATCACACTCAATAGATTATGTCTCAAACCTTCAACATAATAAGCATCATTTGTCTTATTCTTAGCATCAATGGATATAGTTCCTTTACCACAGATCAATGCAACCTCCTCAATAGGAAAATTCACTAATCCACCATCATACTTTTTAATCTATGAACTTCTTTTTATTTCCTATCACATGATTTGAGCATCCTGAGTCCTTCACCACCTTTTATCTTTTAGTGTCCTATCATGCGGAGTACTAGACTTTTCATTTTCCTTTTCTTCTATGGCTAAAATAGTGATTTATCATTTGAGTCATCACATTCTTCTTCTTTAGAGGAATAGGTCTCCATTGAACAAAAACTCTTTTTAACCTTGTCTTTTTCATCTATTCTTTTATTTTTGTCATCTCTTCTATAATTATCCTTTCTCTTGTTATTATCATTTGATCTCTTATAGTTATCTTCCTTGAAAGTACATCTAGAAGCATAATGACCAATTCTTTCACAATTAAAATATTTTAAGGACAAATTTCCTTTTGACATAGTCAAGGCAGGGAGATCTAATGAAGGACAATGCAATCTTGTAGCTAAACACATAAACCATGCAAAGCATACCGGTAATTGGTAACAAGGTGCCATAAATAATGGAAAGAACAATCGGTAACAACACAGTACACATAACCGATAAACAATGCGAATGAATCTTATTACAATTTGAAGAATTATACATGCCACATTCTAGATAGCAGTCTAGGATACAAACAATGCTCACAATACAATTACAAGATCCGCAACTCATCTACACATCAATTTGGCCTCCAGTAATAGTCTTTTGGTTCTATACTAATCTGAACCTCAGCCTTCCAGCCTCAGTCCTACCAGGTTAGAACCTCATCGGTTCTACATCTTCGCTCAACCTCAAAGATTTGTCTTCGGTCTTCTAACTTCTCTATTTTCTTCTCAAATGATTCACAAGCTTCCATTTATACCATCTGCAAATAATTACAACTCAATCAAGTCGGCCCAAAGACCAACCAGTTCATGAAATGTGCAATGGTAACTTGCTAGCTCAAATCACTAAGAACAATATTTGAATCATAAAATGATGTATAGACCTATGGGAATACCAATCGAGGCCCAAAGAAACACCTCAAACAATCCGCAAGTCACGGAGATCAACCGCAACCCAAAATCATCTTTGGTTAACATACAACTAGGCTAACTGGTAAGAACATATCAACCGAGACAATATTGGAATCCACATCTTATCGGAAACAAAGCCAAAAGCTATGAAACTTGAACATGAAAATGACCATGAACACAAGGGAATAAACCTAGAACCACAATGCTAAACACTCAAACATGAAGAAATGCCATGCTCACAAGCAATTCCATTGAAAATTGCCTAACCGGTAAGAACTAGACCAGTGCTCCTGCATCAGACTCTTGAGGTTAATTGAAAAGTGAGTCCCATCACTCACTCTAGTTTGGCAATCAATCAGTAGGTACTTGCAACTACCTCCAAGATTTGGCGATCTAACCATAGCTCTCGATTGCCTCTCCATAGTGATCTATCGGTACGAACTGCAACCCACCTCAATCAATGATCCATTCAAGTCGCCACCCACTAACTCCCTTAATCTCAAGCTCTAGGGTTGACAGTCTACCTACAAACCTTGCTCTGCCCAATGTTCAACTATATGAACAAGTCCACAAGTTGCCTCAATCTTCTCTCCAACCAACTGGTGCACAAACAACACTCTGTCCAACAACAGGCTCACGAACTAGCTCTGATACCATTTGATGTAGTCAAGGTAGAGAGATCCAATGAAGGACAGCCCAACCTTGTAGCTAAACACATAAACCATGCCAAGCATACTGGTAACCAATAACAAGGTGCTAGAAACAACAAAAAGAACAACCGGTAACAACACAACACATAACTAGTAAACAATGTGAATGAATCTTATTAAAATTTAAAGAATTATACATGCCACATGATGGATCATAGTCCAGGATATAAACAATGCTCACAATGCAATTACAAGATCCGCAGATCATCTACACATCAAGTTGGCCTCTGGTAACAGTCTTTCGGTTCTATCCTAATCTGGACCTCAGCCTTCCAGCCTTAGTCTTACTGGGTCAGAACCTCACCGGTTCTACATCTTCGCTAAATCTCAAAGCTCTATCTTCGATCTTCTAACCTCTATTTTCTTCTCAAATGATTCACAAGCTTCCATTTATACCATCTGCAAATAATTATAACTCAATCAAGTTGGCCCAAAGACCAACCAATTCATGAAACATGCAATGGTAACATGTCGACTCAAGTCACTAAGAACAATCTCTAAATAATAAAATGATGCACAAACCTCTGGGAATACTAGCCAAGGCCCAAAGAAACACCTCAAATGATCTGCAAGTCATGAAGATGAACCACAACCGAAACCATCTTTTCTCAACATACAACTAGGCTAACCAGTAAGAACATATCAACCGAGACAATACCAAAATCTATATCTTACCAGAAACAAAGCCAAAATCTATGAAACTCAAACATGACAACAACCATGAACACAAGGGAATAAACACAAAACCACAATGCTAAACACTCAAACATGAAGAAATGTCATGCTCACAAGCAATTCCACTGAAAACTACCCAACCGGTAAGAACTAGTCCGGTGCTCCTGCATCACCTTTGTATTTTTTGGATGATTTCTTTAGTATTCTCTCAAATTTTGACTCAACATCATCTATATCATTGCTTTTTTTAGGTACTATTGGAATCAATGAACACTAAGAGGGGGGGTGAATCAGTGTTTTGCAATTCACAAATTTATTAAACTGATATCAACCACCAAACCATAACACCAAGATTTTTACATGGAAACCTAGAAAGGGAAAAACCACCATGGGATTTGAACCCACAATATTATTATACTTTGATCAGGAATATGATAATATTACAAAAAGGGGAATACACTTGCATTCAAGGACACTGCCAAGAGCTCACTTCTCAAATACAAAAGAGGGCTACAACTTAGAGGACTCACTATCCTACAAATGATTACGAAAGATTACAATAGTGTCTGAAGTGAAGAATAACATCTACTAATGCCAAATAGCATTTTTGGTTAAGCTCAAGATTTCTTCTACCACTGATCTATCTCTCTACTTTGTTCTGCTGCTCTGTCATATACCAAAGCACTATAACCTTCAATCACATTCACTCATACAGTCTTCTCACACTCATACCATAACACAAAGCTCTCAATTGAATTGGTCTTATATATTTGCATTAACAAATGTTAGCTTCCAAAAACTGCATAACACGCAACATGAAATATGTAACCAACAAGTTGGCTCAATTCATCCACAAATCTATATGCAAACCTAAGAAAGATGATAACAAGCTTCACCCATATCATCTCAATCTCCTCGAACTCAAAACCAATCACCAAAATCATCCCAAATATTTTGGATCACATGTTACACAAAAATAGCTTTGTTCTTCTTGAATCATTGGATACCAAACCTTCAATCTCGCTCATGAATCAACATCGAATATCAGGATTATGGAATAATCTATCTTGAACCTCGAATCATCTGCCTCTATTACCACAACCAAAGATACACAACCAAAATCAAGATCTGCACATTGTACTCATATTGTGCCATACATTGTATTCCACCTTCCAGACTTATGCCTAACGATAATATAACTTCAGGTAAATTAAATCTACATGTACGAGATATGATTTCTGAACTGAGTTTCCATCAATGACAACTCCTAAACATCTCTCATACATTAATATTCACCGAAATAGTGTCTCTTGCCAATAGGTACATCTTCAATCTTCTTAGTAGATTAGAATACAACTTCCTTCTTGACAATGATATGATCCTCAAACCCTGATATCTCAAAGGAAGAGAGTGATCCATAGAGCTGATCCAAGGTATATGTATCCATGTTATGACCTTCTTGAATAGCATATAACTTAGGTTTATAAGATCTAGGAAATGTCCTCATTACTTTTCTCACAACTTTAGTTTCTCCCAGTGTTCCACTAACACCTCTTCTTGCACTTACTATCTCATTCACTTGGTGTAGGTAACCGTCAATGATCTCATCTTTAGACATCCTCACTATCTCAAATTTATACTTTAGATATGCATCTTGACTTTCTTGTTCTTCATATCTTCTTCATAAAATTGCTCAACTTATCCCAAATTTTCTTTGTAGATTTGCAACCCATGACCTTCAAGAACTCTAAGTCACTCAAACTACTAACAATTGCATTTCTTTCCTTGGCATTATTCTCATGTTCATTAATGTCAATAAAAGTAGAGAGACCACCAATAAAAGTAGTATAACTAGTGCTAATAATATCCCATATTCCAAGCGATAGAGAATTCAAATAATATTTCATTTGTGTCTTCCAAAAGAAATAATTTGTACCACAAAACTTTGGTACTTTGTAACTATCCTCCTACACTATCCCAGAGATTCCTCAAGCAGTCAAGCTTTACTTAGAGGAACCTCACTTCAATACCAATGTTTAACACACCACAAGACTAAGAGTGGGGGTAAACTAGTCTTATCCAAATCCTTTTAAACTTCTTTAGTCATAAAAACTTATTAATTATTATTAACCAACTAAACATCAATGAAAGATGAAACAATAAACAATAAACATATGAACACCAAAATTTTATGTGGAAAACCTAATGTGGGAAAAAACATAGTGAGAATCACACTCACAATATAAATGATTGAATACAATGTTTTAGGAACAAAGTGATCAATTCTCAAAAATGTTATTTTAAAAGTTGTGTATTTTGTTAATCAATTTGTTCGGTGGTCGACTATATACTTGCATGCTTACTTATTTTTCTCTTGTAATTTACTAATTAGGAGATATATTAGAAATAATATTTTATATTGAATGCACTACTTCAAAGGCTAAAATTGATGAAGAAATGACCATTTATTTATACTCCATTGTTATATTATTGTCCTACCTTTTTGGATTTTGTTTCAGATCTCTTGGATTATTGTTTAATGAGGCGGAACCGTCAAACACATTTCTCAGTGACGTAGAACTCCTGCTTGCATTTCTAATGTTTTCAGCTAGGCGATGCAATTATTTTCTTCAATTGACTTAATTGGTTGCGTATGAAACTCTCATTTTCACCAATGATGAATTAAAGAATTACAATTAATACATCGAGTTCTCTCTAGTTTCTTTAGCAACCATTATCCATCTAGGTGAGTAACTCTATAATTTGAAATTCAAATAAGGATATGACTATATATCCACCTGTTCTTGGGTAGAAACTATTTATTTAGTCAGTCATCAGTTTGTAGAGTCTTGTCAATTCCTTCTGTAATTTCCAAACCTTGTGTTTAGTCCCTTCTGGGAGCCAATTTGAATGCAAGCTAGAAGTTGATCTAAATATTGGTGTTAAAAGATCCCACCAAAGGAAAACCAAGGTCCACTCAACCAAAGGGAGGTGATCTTGTGTTATTTCTTATTGTATATGTCCATTCTCTATTTATTATTTAGTTATCTTTCTTTCAGCAAGCTTCATATTTAGTATTAGAAATAAAAAAATCATTTCTAGTCAGTAGCTATCATTTACAAATTATTTCTAGTTCAATAGTGTTTAAAGTTAATTGATTCTTTCACAAATGTTTATAATTAATATTTCATCAAGCTAGTTTAGATTCTCAAAATAGTTTAATTGATAATTTCATGTTACTTTATGATTTTAACAATAAATGACAATGGTGAGGGAAGCAAAAATTAGATAGAATCTTTATTGAATTGATTCATGGGATTTAGTTTTGTACTTTTAATGTTCTTTAGAGTGGTATTTTAATTATTGCAAGCGTAAAGTAGGTTTCATTTTCAACAAAGTAGAATAGAATTTGAAATTTATGTGTTGTAGATTAAAATTAATCTTAGTCATAGTTGTAGGATTCCATGATTCGATCTCGATCAAGTTATGCCTGGATTGAACTAAAATTGCCAAAGTCTCTTTTAGGATCAATTAAGTATTCTATTTTTAATTTATGTTAGTATTGAATAGAACTGTTAGCTTAGGACTTAGCTTTCAGTAGTAGTTTCCAAGATTAAGCATTCTAGTTTTAATCTATGTTAGTATTGAATAACACTGTTAGCTTAGGACTTAGCTTTCAGTAATAGTTTCCAAGAGTTCTTGACAGAGCATGATTGAAGTGTGAGTCACTATTTTTAGTGCAAAACCCCCCAAATTGGAAATATCCTTATCACATTCAACTTTAAGACACACCCAATTCAATAATTGAAAGATCAAATGATGTGAGTTGTGACATCAACTACCTTGCCCATCACAAGACAAGGGAAGCTCACTAATCCTTATTTGGACTTGTAGGATAGGGAATGAAACCTTAGGGAAAGATACAATGGACTTGCATTACTGAGGTACATGATCCTAAGGCAAGATATAGATCTACCAAGCTACCAAAAGGACTCAATACCTTATGTCAAGCACTGAGAAAAGATGAATTGAATTTGAGTAGGATTTCCTTATCATAAATACATCACAAGCTGATATTCACACTTCTTTCTTGAACACATGTTCTTCTAAATCATCCTCAATTCAAACATCTACACATCTATATAGATCAACTTATTCACCAACACACTCAATTAGGTTGACCATAGACAAACATGAATTACACAAATTCAGCCACCATGAAGTATTTCACTAAATGTGGTCCACTCTAGCAGATAAAGGGGACTACAATACATCACAACATGTCTTCCTAAGTTTATTATAACAAAATTCACACACCAACACCTCCTCCAAAGTCAACATCAAATATAACATGTAGATAAACAATAAAGCACATTAACCAATCAGACCACAAACACTTTCTAATGCCAATAGCTTAATATGTATCTTCACATGCCATGGTAAGACTCATTTCAACACTTTAACTCAACCTCCAATCCATATCTAGACCAAAAGAGTATGATCCAAATAAGATAAACCAACTAAGTCAGCTAGAGATCAATACAATAGATAATGCCAAACAACAATACATCATAACTTCAGTTGCAGAGAAAAACAACACTTGAATTTTGAAATATAACACTACATGAGAAATATGAACATGTCATCCAAGACAAAAAAACTTGAACTAAAACTGTAGAACAATGTAGAGCATTCTATGGACTAGTCTTGACAAACAACCTCACTATCAACAAACTACCACAACCAACTTCAAAATTTGAAAAACTAAGGACCTAAAAATATAATAGTGCAACATCCATAGAATATAGTCATTAAATTCAAAAATTCAAGCCACCATCTTCAAAAGTGGAGGAATTTAGAGCATTCTCCCATAAGGACTAAAAATATTTTGTCTTGCATATTTTAACTTCCTTTATTGTCACCTTTCAAAAACACCACATACTCACTCAATATCACCACTAGACATCATAACAACATCTGAACACTCATGCGCATACCATACATACCAACAAATAATTAGATCAACATTAATGACCACAACTGTACTAAGAACACAACTGAGCAACTACAAGTTCTTCTTTACCTTTGTCATTAATACACACAAGTGTGACATCAATGACAACACCATGCAAACTGCAACTGTAGATGCCTATAATAATCCTTTAATTAAATAAATAAATATTATTTATTTAAGTATTTTTTTCTAATATCTTGGAGGCCCCTATTTATCATCTCTCATAAAGACAAGATTGAAAAGAACCCCTTAAAGTGTTGCACTTTTGATTTGAAGAAGATTCCAAGTCTGGGATTGAGTTTGCTACCATTGGACATTGACCTTAGGATTAGCCTATGCTTTTGGTGTGTCTTCTTTTTGTGACAAGACTAGTGGAAATTTGGACTTTGAGGATCATGGGACATACCCTTGTTATCATTAGTCACACAACAATCGTTATGCCTTCTTTTTTCATTTTTTTTCTTGCCTCAATAATCATGAAACAATTATATTTGGTCATATTTGATATCCAAAAACAAATTTAGATATGGACACACATTAGGCAAAAAAAATTCACCAGAAACATTTTTTTGAAACATCTCCTTACATTTGTGGAACTTTCAATCACATCTCTGAGACATCTTGTCATGTCTATGGCATATCCTGTTGTATTTTTTATATCTATTGTCATGTTCGTTTTGTGCAAAACTACGTATTTGGACATTAGTATTGTGTATTTAGATATTAAAAACACATTTGTGGCATTTATGATCAATGTCCTTGGTATCTTTTCATGTATTTGATTAAAGATATTGAAAGAGCTTCCCAATTGAATCCCTAGGATTCCTAGTCAATCAATCATCAGGTCACCATTGTTGCCTTTCCATTTTAGTTCTTTCAAACCCTCATTCATCCAACACACCAATCTTGCCAATGTTAAAAGTTGTCTTCTTGTCCTCACTATCTTGCATCAAACTTTGATATCACTAAGTGGTCTCTTGATTAGATCTATCATGTTCAACTAGGGCAGCATTATAGGCTCTTGAGTTAGGATACCTTCCCTTGGAATTTTTCATCTCCCAAGAAGTCATATCTTGCTTGAGTTATTGATTCATGGATATCTATCATAATCCTAATCCTATCATCATTTGGAATCTCATTTTAGGACCTTTGAAAGGCAAACTCCCAACTTTTAGTCATTGTCATATCTTTGCCCCATCATTATCCCTTGGTCATATTTTCATTTACCCAAGTCAGACTTGTCCCTTATATGGTTGGACCTAGATCCCACATACTCAAAAGAGAAGCATAGGGAGCTTAAAGATCTCAAGACATGGATACTTAAACTTATGATGAATAAGAGTTTTACAATACAAAGAATTTCAAAAACCATATTAGTGAGAAAGACTCAGATGATGAGTCTTTAACCTCAATAGAGCTTCAATATTATTGTCCAACTCAAAATTCAAAGTTGCTCGAGACAATTTTATGCAAGGATCCACAATATTATTTCTTAATGCTTGCTCAAGATGGTGTCAATTTACCTCCCGATTTTGATGTATCTCAACTATTGGAGGTCAACCAAGATGGTGTCAATGCTAGTGGAAATAGACATAGAGATATCCAAGTGTCCGAGTCACCTTCATCCCTTTTACAAAAACTAGACGTTCATATCCAAATGTGTACTTGGAAAAACCATAAGCAATATCATACCAATGACCTTCATATTCAAATAAATACCAATACACATATTAATGGCCAACACTTTAAGATCAATATCAGGATACAAATCAAGGTCATACTCATGGTCATACTTACACTAAACAACCTCATGTTTCATTTGAGGAGCACCACCATGGTCATATCCAAGGTCAACGTCAAGATACCGACCAAGGTCATGGTCATGGTCCCACTAGACAACCTCATATTTTTATTTAATGATCACAACCAAGGTAATGTTTTTAATACCCATCATACTCGTGTTCATGATGCTCAAACTCATTCAAGGCTCTATAATCAATACTAAGGTCATATCCTAAATGGTCAATATGACAATTACATTCCTCCTCCACCACCTCCAAAAGACCCATATAGTTGCATTCCTCCACCCAGGACCCAATATCCTAGTTATGTACCTCCTCTCAGTAGTCATTACAACACCTTCATTCCCCCTCCTCCTCCACCTAGTGGCTCAAGCATAGGGATAAATCAAAGGAACACAACACCTCCTAATGATGATTTAAAACAAGTGAAGGAATTACAACAACAAATGACTAGTATGCATACTTTCTTTAAGAACTACATGCTTCAGGACATTTTTCCTTATCCTTTTGATATAGATATACCCATACCACCCTTTCCCCCTAATTTGATGTGCCTAAATTTGACAGGTGCAAGGGAAAGGGTGATCCTAAGAACCATACTAGAGAGTTCTTGAGTTCTTGCATATAATTTTCTCATGAGGATTCCTACCTAATGCATCTTTTCCCTCATAGTCTAGTGGGGCAAGCTATGGAGTGGTTTTCATGATCACCTCTTGGGATTAGTTCATGGGGTGACTTGGCTAAGAAATTCATTCAAAACTTCTCCTACAACACTTAATAGGATGTCTCAGTGACAACTTTATATACCACCAAACAACATAATGAGGAATATTTTTCATCATTTTAACAAAGATGGCAAAGTTTGGCTAGTTGATGCTCATGTCATGTTCCAAAAATAAATTGGTTGAGGCGTTCACATTAAACCCAATTTAGGAAATTGGGTATGAACTTTGCAAATTATGCTTGACCACATTTCAAGAAGTTGTTGATAAATGCTTGTCTATTGTAAAGGTCCTTCTCGAACAATTTCTCATCAATATTTTTAAAGACGACAAAGATGATTCTAATACAAAGGAAAAGCCTCACTTTTAGAACAAGAATAAGAATACAATAAATGATGGGGTTATGGATGCAAGCATGGAAAAATCTCTGGTAAGTTTTCCTAAAACTAATTCATCAAGAAATTAAGTAAATACCCAAAGGGAAACAAGGCCTATGACACAAAGGAAATACACACCTTTGGGAGAACCAATTGAGTCATAATTGTAAAATTTGGTTGCTAATAAGCATATCACTTTACCAAAAATGACCTTTTGAGCCAAGGGTTAAGCCATCATGGTGGAATGACAATAAATTTTGTGAGTACCATATAATAAAAATGCACAATACTAGCAATTGTCATAAGCTTAAGAATCTCATTGAAAGTGGTGTGGTAGAAGTTGAGGGTCATCCATCAAATGAAGAACATGTGTTTTTTAAGGATCCTTTCCCTAAATATGATAAATGAAAATATTCCAATACTATTTCTAATGCGAACACCAATTATTGCAATGTCTCTTACGAGTATAAAATTTACCATTTTCTGAGATGGACCATCATGTTTCTACTATAACTATCAAAGATGAAACCCATGAATGTAATGTAACAACTCATCAGAATAAAGTTACCCTACAAGGTACAGTGTCAAAAAATACTTCATATTCTAATCAGTGTGACCTTATTGAGAATCTTTCAAAGACACTAGCACATATATCCCCTTCACATAAGGCTATCCTAGATAAAACATTGCTAGAAACTTATGTACCTATCAGCCTAAATGTGGATAAATTTTAAACCATGTCAAGACACTTATATTCACCTCATCACCTTACCTTTACTGAACAAGATGATTCATATCCCCAACAACTTCACAATTCACCCCTCCTTATTGAATTTTTTGTCCATAAACATCGAATGAAGAGAGTACTTATAGATGGAGGAGCAAGTCTGAACATTTGTACCTTGAAAGTAATTCTAGAATTGGGATTCTCTAAAGAGGCTATAGATTGAAAAAAAAAGATAATCAAATCTTATGATGATGAAGATAACTCATCCAAAGCAATAGTCACCTTACCAATCATAATTGGGATAGTCTAGTAAAAAATATGGTTTACCAAGATTTAGAGCTTGATCGAGCACCTATAACATACTCTTGGTTCGTCCTTCGATCCATGCTATGCAATTAATTCATTCCACACAATGACATAGAATTTATATCGCTGATCCAAATCCATATCTCTATTGCAAAAACATTTTTCATAAGTTCAAAGCTATGATTCCTATAAATCAAGAAGCTAGTCCGTCTTCATCTTATATTGATCCTACAACAATAAAAGCTTCTACTGCCAAGAAACCTAATATCAAGGCTAAAGTCACATATAAAGGAATGGGACAATATATCTTACAACAATAGATGTATCTCAAAAAAATTATGGACTCCACTAAGACTTATGGAAGACTACAATCATCAAAACCTAGACAATAGTTACTATTAAATGGGATCCCACAACCTTTACTAGATGAATATAAATGAAAGATTAAGAACTTTTTTAAATTTTATTTAAGGATTCCAAAGGAACAACCAAATCAAGAGAATATTAAGATACCTACTGAAAATTCTAGAAACAGCTTCAAATTCCTACAAAAAATGAGATATGATGGTAAAGGTCTTCTTGGCTTGCCAAAACAAGGAATTGTGGAACATATCCAAACTGAATTAGTACCCAAGAAACTAAGGGCCAAATGAATAGGATAGAACCTTTGAGATTGTGTTCTCTCCCCAATTCCACTAATGATATTGTACTTGAAGCACATCATCTATCAACAAATTCCAATGAATGGGAATGGGACTCAGATATGTCATCTAGTGCCTATGATCTTGAGGAAACTTTCAAAGAGTTGGTCAATCCTATTTTTGAAGAAAAGTTTAGATTTGGACAAACATTAGTCATGCCAAGAACAAATCAAAATGATTCAACACCCCAAGATAAGCATGCTAGTGACAAGGCATGGATAATTTTTTTAGGATCTTAAACCCTCTAGGTCTCAAAGTTCAAGGTCTAAACCAAGAAAGGTGATAACTCCTGATACTAAGCATCCTTCTAGGAGTTTTGGTTAAACTACCTCCACAATTAAAACTAATGAGGAGAGTACCAACGATGACCTTGATGACATTATTGACATATATGAAGACTTTGTTAGGAACCGGAAGGACAACTGAGAGGGGTGGGTGAATCAGTTGTCAATGAATTTCAACCCAATTATAAATTACTTCAACTTAATACTTAATACCGGTAAACCAATCTTAATGCCAGTTAAACATATTAAATAGTGAATATCAATACCAGTGAAACTTAATGCATGAAACAAAAAGAGAAACATCCACAACACATAACACATAGATTTTTGACATGGAAACCCTGTAAGGGGAAAAACCACGGTGGGAAACGTTACCCACAATCAGATGATACTACTACAAATAGTATGTGTATACAAATGGGGTCTACACATGCAAAAAGGCCAACTGCCTAGAGCACACTTCTCAAATGGGAGTCGCAATGACTACAGTAGGATGGTTAAATCCAAGAATGATGTACTGCTTCAAAGTGCATCTGCAATGCTGGATTCCCGGTTTAAGATCTGATAAACAACTTCAAACCTTCCTTGAACCTTCAAATGATGTCTTCTTGTTTTCTCTATGATATGCTCATATGATCTTCAATATTCACTCATAACAGATTACAATACTATACAATTATATTACTTACATCTCACAAATGAGATCTTACATTTATACAAAACCTAAGACCAAATACTAAGGTCAGATCACTAAGAATATTACTTTCAAATCAATTACAAAATAAGTCTTGATACAATACAAGATGTCAGCTTCAATACAATAACCAATAATAAATCATCTCCATAACGTGTTGTACAGATTTGGAATAGATAACGTGTACTGATCCATAACCTGGACCTATCTGCCGATAACAACAAATATGTCAACCCGATTAGACCAATAACCAAAACACCAAAACCAAGTATCCAAACCATGTCTTCAACATAATCAAGTGATCTCCAGATGATAACAATTAATCATCAGTGTCGGTGAACCATATAACTTGCCGGTGAGCATATACCGGTGACTGTGCATAAGTCACTGACCTTACTAGTGAACACAATGTGCTGGTTCAACATAACCATAGATCTTCAGAAGGATAAGTGTTGACACCAATGACAAAACTAATGCAACACATCCATAACACCAACAATCTCCCCCTTTGGCATTGATGGCAAGACTAGATGGAAAAACATCTGAGTGCCAAAGAAAAAATGCCAAAAACCAAAAACCAACAATATCCCAAGATAGAGATCAATACCCGAAATCAAAATGCAGAGAGTATATATCTCTCCCCCAATGAATAATCTCTCCCCTAAGAAAGTGTTTTTTCCATAGATATCTCTCCCCCTTTAACATCAAATTCCAAAGCAATTAAGAAAATATACCAGAACATACAACCAAATACTCCCTCTAAGAAGAAGCTCTCCTCCATCAAAGCCGGAAAAAGGTTTCTCTATTAGTTTCTATCGGTTTGATGCCAATCTTTAATCATCTAAGTCTCTGTCGGTGACGGTATTACCCCAAGCTTCTCTCTGAGATATTCAAAGGTTTCCTTGGGCAAAGGCTTTGTAAAGATATCTGCAATCTACTCTTTAGTATTCACATAAACCAATTTCAATTCATTTGCTTCAACATTCTCTTTTAGAAAATTATACTTAATAGAAACATGTTTATTCTTAGAGTGAAATACTGGATTCTTTGATATATCAATTGCTGGTGAATTGTCACAATATATGATTATTGGTTCTTTGCATTTTACCTTTATGTCTTTCAACATTTGCTTAATCCATAATACCTAATACCTGAGTACAATTAGTTGCTACTGCAACATATTCTGATTCTATTGTTGATAATGATGTACAACTCTTCTTTTTGCTTATCCATGAAATCAATCAGCTACCAAGAAAAAATGCACCACCAGTGGTACTCTTTCTGTCATCAACATCTCCTACCCAATCTGCATCGGTGTATGCACATAAATCAAAATTTTCATCTTTAGGATACCATAAACCAAGATTTGTTGTGCTTTGTAGGTACCGAAAAATCCTTTTTACTACTGATTCATGATTTTCTTTAGGATTACTCTAAAATCTTGAAACAATACATATTGCATTCATTATATCAGGTCTTGTTTGTGTCAAATATAGTAAACCTCCAATCGTGGATTTGTATCTTGTCAGATTAATAGGAGTTGAATCATCCTTTAATGATAATTTATCAGTTGTAGTCATAAGTTTACTTACCGGTTTAGAGTTTTCCATACCAAATTTCTTTAGTAGTTCCATCAAGTTTTTTGTTTGACATATGAATATACCTTTATCAGTTTGTGAAATCTGCAATCCTAAGAAGAATTTTATCTCACCAATCATTGACATTTCAAATTCTTCCTGCATCTTGTTAGCAAAGTCCTTACATAATCCATCTTTACCTCCAAAAATGATATCATCAACAAAAACTTCAATAACCAAGATGTCATCATTAATCACTTTGTAATATAAGTTGTTGTCAGAATTACCTTTAATGTAACCAAACTTCAAAATATATTTGTCCAATCTAGCATACCAAGCTCTAGGAGCCTGCTTAAATCCATAGAAAGCTTTCCTTAATCTGTAAACCATATCTTTATCATTTTTCAATGAAAATCCATCAGGCTATTCAATGTAAACTTCCTCTTCAAGATCACCATTCAAAAATGCACAATTTACATCCATCTGATAAACTTTGTAGTTCTTACGAGCTGCAAATGCAAGAAATAATCTGACTACCTCAATTCTAGCTACCATTGCAAAGGTTTCATTATAATCAATTCCCTCTTTCTGTGAATATCCTTTACAAACTAATCTTTCTTTATTCCTGATTACCTTACCATCTTCATTAATTTTATTTCTAAATACCCATTTAGTTCCAATTACATTTTTTTCTTTAGGCTGGGGAACTAATGTCCATGTATTGTTCTTTTCAATTTGTTCTAATTCATCTTCCATTGCTTTTATCCAATGTTTATCTTGACATGCTTCAATAACAGATGCTGGTTTAACTTGAGAAATTAAGCATACCTCTTCATTTGATAGTCTTCCTCTTGTCATAACACCTTGATACTTATTCCTAATTATCTGATTTTCTAAGTGATTCAGTCTTACATACCTGGGTTTATTCTGATGATGTTGTTCTTCAGTCATTGTGGAATTCTCTGATGATGCCGGTGTGACTAGATCCACATTCTGTGCTGGTGCAATCTGTATTGGTTCATTTATGATCATCTCAACTGCTAGTTCAGAATCTACAGACCTTGAATTTCCTGTAAAGAGTTCAATTATCTTCACATTAGCACTTTCAATGATCTTCTGCAATCTTTTATTAAAACATCTATATTCCCTGCTCTTAGATGAATAACCATGAAATATTCCTTCATCACTTCTAGGATCAAATTTACCAACATACTCATCTCTCCTAATATAACATTTTCTTCCAAATATTCTGAAGTACTTAAGAGTGGGAGTATTACCAAACCATAGTTCATAAGGGGTCTTACCGGTTTCACCTTTGATGTGAAATCTATTGAAAGTGTAAACCGTTGTATTTACTACTTCTCTCCAGTACATGTGAGGTAGATTAGCTTCCAATATCATGCTTCTAGCTACTTCCAAAATTGTTTTGTTCTTCCTTTCCACAAATCCATTTTGTTGAGGTGTCCGGGGTGCTGATATTTGTCTTTTGATTCTATTCAATTCATAGAATGTATTAAATTCCTTAGATGTAAATTCACCTCCTTGATCAGATCTCAAACATTTGATTTTCTTACCGGTTTCATTCTCTACCATTTCCTTAAATAACTTGAATTTTCCAAAAGCTTCTGATTTCTCCCTGAGAAAAGTAACCCAACACATTATAGAATAATCATCAATAATTAGCATAAAATAGCTATCTCCCTGTATACTTCTTGTTCTTGCCAGACCACACAAGTTAATATGAATTAAATCAAGAACATTATTAGATTTCTCATAGATACTCTTAAAAGTTGTTCTAACTTGCTTTCCCATTTGACATTCCTTACATACCAGATTATGAGGTTTCACAATCTTAGGTAAATCCTTTAATACCTTAGTTGAACTGATCTTTACAATGCAATCAAAATTTACATGACAGAGTTTCTTATGCCATAACCAACTTTCATCAATATGTGCAATCAAGCATGTCTTATCACTATTATCCAAATGAAAGATATTACCTTTAGTCTGATTACTGGTTGCAATCTCCAATCCAATTCTATTTCTGATTTTGCATTTTCCATTCTTGAATTGTAACTGAAATCCCTTTTCAACTAATTGACCAACACTCAAAAGATTATGCTTCAATCCTTCAACATAATAAACATTATCAGTATTGTGCTTACCATCCAAGGATATAGTGCCTTTTCCTTTGATCAAATAAGCATTATCATCACCAAATCTTACTAGACCTCCATTGTATTCCTAAAAAGATAATAATTCACTTATATCACTAGTCATATGATGTGAACATCAGTTATCAATGATCCATTCATCTTTCTCTTCAATTTTACCTACCAAGGCCTTCTCTATCGATGGAACAGTAGGTGTCAGTTGATCTTTTGTTATTGCAACAAAATCCCATCCATTGTCTGTCGATTCTTCATCAGAATCATCTGTAACTCCTTCATCAGCATAGTAACATGATTTATCTCTTTTCTTCTTAAATCTGTATCTTTGATATTCAGGGTTAGGCTTATATGTTCTTTTATCTTCCTCTCTCAATCTTGCATGTCTATTAGGACATATAGATGCTATGTGACCAACTTTATTGTAATTAAAATATTTAAATGGTTCTTTACCTTCGTACTTACTTCCAACTGGACCTTTAGGCATCTTCCTTGCAAATAGTGCTTCAAGTTCTTCTAGTTCTTCATTTTCCCTTCTGATATCTTCAAGTTCTCTTGCATAAAGTGATTTCCAATCAGATGATGATGATGATGATGTTGTAGATGATCATGCTTTCAAGTCTAAATCAGTTTTAATTGTAGCAAAAGGACTAGATTCCTCAAGCTCAAATGATGAAAGTTTCCCAACCAAGATATCTCTAGAAACTGATGTATTAGGCATTGTTCTCAATTCATTAGTAGCAGTTACTTTCATTTTGTAAACTAGTGGAAAAGCTCTTAAAACTTTAGAAACAATTTCATCTTCACTTAAGTAACCTCCACAACATTGTATTCCCAAAATAATTTCATTAACTATTTTCATAAAAGCATAAATTCTTTCATCTTCTTCCATTTTTAAATTTTCATACCTGACTCGGTAACATTCCAGTTTTGCAATTTTGATAGTGGTATCTCCTTCATTCAAAGTCTCCAATTTATCCCAAATAGCTTTAGTAGTAGATCGATCTGACAATCTCATGATTTGCTAATCTAAAAATGCACTCAAAAGTGTTTCTTTTGCTTTGCAATCATTCTCTTGATCCTTGGTCAAATTTGGTGTATTAGGTTGACTTTAAGTAGGACTAACATAGCCATTCTTAGTAACTTCCCATATATCTCTTCCAATGCAATTTAGATGTGTCTCCATTCTGATCTTCTATATACCATAGTTAGTTCCATCAAGTTTCAGACTGTCCTTCCTAAAAATGTTAGTTGCCATAGGATCTCCTCAAGCTGTTAGGCTTCTGCAAAAAGAGGACTTAGCTCTGATACCAATTGTTAGGAACCGAAAGGAAAATTGAGAGGGGGGGGATGAATCAGCTATCAATAAATTTCAACCCAATTATAAATTACTTCAACTTAATACTTAATACCGGTAAACCAATCTTAATGCTGGTTAAACATTTTAACAGTGAATATCAATTCTGGTGAAACTTAATGCATGAAACAGAAAGAGAAACAACATCCACAACTCATAACACACAAATTTTTGACGTGGAAACCCTATAAAAGGAAAATCCATGGTGGGAAACCTTACCCACAATCAGATGATACTACTGTAGATAGTATGTGTATACAAATGGGGTTTGCACATGCAGAAAGGCCAACCACCTATAGTGCACTGCTCAAATAGGAGTCACAATGACTACAATAGGATGGTTAAATCCTAGAAAATGTACTACTTCAAAGTGCATCTACAATGTTGAATCCAGTATCAGTTTAAGCTCAGATAAACACCTTCAAACCTTCCTTGAACCTTCTGAAGAGGGCAAAAACCAACAAGGTGGATTCAGGTGGTTAGTGCACAAATAAAACACTAAAAGATATTAAAGCATGAAACATGAATAAAACCACATAAAAACATGAAGACAAAGATTATACCTTTTTATTTTTACCTCTCCCTTGGATTGAGCTTGATGAAGTGGATGATGAGGATGCGCCCTTGATGCTCCACTTGATGTGCTGCTTGCTTGATTTGGATGTGGATTGATCTCCTTTTCTCAACAAGAATTGATGGATTTGATAGGATTGGATTTGAGTGATGGATTAAAGATGGATGGATTTGGTAGAGGATTATGAAGAGAGAGGAGAAAAGAGTAGCGTAACAATGCATGAGAAGGGGATTGTTTGTGAGGAGAATAAGCTCCAATTTATAGATTTGATGAGGCCAATGGAGGGCCAAGATTGATTTGATCATGAAGGTTTGAAATTGATTTTAGATCGAAGGCATGGATCAAGGGTGCCTTGGGAAAATAAACAGGAATATAAAATTCCTTGGGAAAAGGGGGCAAAAATTTGAATTTCAAATATGAGAAATTAAAAATTCCAAAATAAGGATGCATTGAGGGATTCAAAGAAATTTGAATTTCTTTGAGAGACTCAATGTTGATGTGACATGAGTGGGAATTAAGAATTGAGGGATAATGATAAGCATGATTATGAGAGATTCAATAAGGATTAATTAGGTTGAGTGGGATTGGGTAAAGTGATTTGTAGGAATCACATGACTAGGTTAATTAATTAGAATTAATTAACTGAGTGGGTTTAGAGGAAATAATTATTGGAGGGGACTTTAGAAGAATAGGGGAATAATTAATTTATTTGATAAATTAATTATTGGACAATAGTGACAGGATTAATTAAATTAGATTTAATTGATTCTGAGAGGAATAAGGATAACATAATTAAGTCAATTAATTATATTGATAGGCTTAAGTTAATTAAATATTAATTATAGGTGTCTATATTTTGCCCCTCTTTGATATAGCATCATGAAATGATGTTATATCAAAGAAGAATAAAACATAGTGGAGGAAAAGGATAAGGACTAGTAGCATGATGCCCTAGTCATGAGATGAAGAAAAATGATAAGGACTAGTAGCATGATGCCCCAGTCATGGGATGATGAAGAATGATAATGAGGAAGAATGATAAGGAGGAAGGACGATGAGGAAGCAGCGGCATGCCCTCTCAAGAGGACATGTGGGTTCGGATAACATGGGTGTTCTCTCGAAAGGAATTAGAACAATAAGTGATGAAAGGATGAAGATAATGAAAGAGGGAACTAGGATGGGTTGGAATGTTGTGAATGAAATGAGACAAAGAAATGATAAATGGATTGGATTTCTTGTTGAGGAAGTATAGAGAAAAAACCTAGATTTGATATTTCCATGGATACTCTACACCACTAATTATAAGAACTAGGATGATATGAAGATCCGAGGCATGGAATGATGCTCAATCAAATAGGAATGCGTTGCACACAATCATGCAAGTGTTGATAAACACTAATGCAGGGTTGTCGGTTCGTACAAGGAAGACCTTCAAACACACCATGCCATGAAAACTATGCCCCATTATACACCAACCAAGACATACCAAGATATAAGATGATCAAGGTAGTCTTGAACAAGTATAGTCCTGGGACACAAGATGAAAATAAAGTGAAAAGATCAAGCATGCAAACAAGATGCACATGACCAACTGATATCTTTTTCCAAGAGTAGGACATGGATTTGGATAAACTATCAGACTAGGGAAGGAGGCATCCCAATGGGCAAGCGATGGATTGACTGATGGATGAAAAAAGACAAGTTGGATGCACAAGGTCTGCAAATGAGAGGATTGCCACTTGCATTTTACTAGTGTAGTATGGATGGGTGCTTGGATTAGGCACAAATCACTGTGAGCTTAGATAGATGGGGAAAGCTCAGTTTGATGGATTGGATAGGATTGGAAGAAGGGTAAATGATTAGATAGGATGAAAAAGGGGGATGGATGATTGAGTAGGATTGGATAGGGGATGGGATTAATGATTGAATTGGAAGAGATGGAGAATATGATTGGATAAGATAGGATTGGATTTGAAATTGGATAGGATGGGGTGGATAGGATTTGATTGACTAGAACCAATGACAAGGGAAAACCAAGGATTGGTAAAAGGATGGATGGATGACTAGATGAAGATATTGTTTGGATAGATGGATAAAGTGGATGGATATGGATAGGAAATGGAGGAATAAAGGATGGAGGGTATGGTGATGGAGACCCAAGGACTATGCTGCAAAGGAGTGCAATGCCCCACACTAGAGGTAGTGGAATTAAGGATGCAATGAATGGTGGATAAAGATGTATGACGTGGGAGGATAATGTGTATTGAATATGGATGGTATAGGATTAAGGCTTGTGTTTTCCAAAGCATGCATGCATATAAATTATTTTGCCTCTTATATGATCAAGACAAAAGATAGGAATGAAGGATTCATTTTGATAGGATGAGGGCTATGAGATGGAGGATATGGACAGGATAGTCAAGATCAAAGATAGGAAAGGAGAATGGACCTAGACATGATGTAGATGGATGGGAGGATTGCATGGATGAAGCTTGCCCCCAAGTGTAGAGTGCAAGGGGATGAGGGGATTACACATGACGCTTGTTTGCCAAGTTTTAATCATGGTACTTACCCTAGGTGCCACAAGAAGTGGTTTCACCATTGGATGAAATGATTTTTCTTTACTTTTTTTTTATTTTATTTTTTTTGATTTTTTTTCTTGATTTTTTTGATTTTTTTGATTTTTGGATTTTTGAATAGTTTGGATAGATAAAGATGAGGATGAGTGGATATGGAATATAGTGGATGTGTGAAGGAGGAAGGGAGGACTCAAGAATCTAGTTCCATAGATGGTATCCCTTAGCATTTCTTTGAACTAGAGGTATGCTCATAGATGTTGGTAACAATAATTGGGGAGATGAAATGGATAAGCGATGGAAGATAGGGATTTGGAAAGGATTGGACTAATGGAATGGGATTGTGAAA